>NC_133649.1:125968939-126130949 GCF_009905375.1 Apium graveolens | reverse complement strand
TCTTGCTCTTGAATGAGATTTCTTTATTTGGCCTTCTGACAAGAATCACAAAGGCAATCAGGAGAAAATACTGACTTTGGCAGTCCTCTCACAAGATCTTTCTTGACCAGTTCATTTATATTGTTGAATTTAAATGAAGAGTTTCTTGTGCCAATCCAGCTTTCTTCAATTGATGCTCTACTCATCAGACAGATTGCAGAACCATCAGTACTTGTTTGAAACTTAGCTTCATAAATGTTACCACGCCTGTATCCTTTCAGAACAACTTTGCCTTTAGATTTACTCACAACTTCACAGTGTTCTTCAAAGATCACATGATAACCTCTATCACAGATTTGACTTATACTCAGCAGATTGTTTAAGTCCTGAGACCAGAGCTACTTCTTTAATAATGACATTCCCAAGATTGATATTGCCATATCCCAAGTTTTTTCCAATGTTGCCATTCCATAAGAAACACTTGGGCCAGCTTTCTCCACAAAGTCTGATAGCAGGGCCTTATTTCCAGTCATATGTCCTGAACATCCACTGTCCAGAACTAGAATATTTTTCCTGTTGCCCTGCAATCACAAAGCCACTAATTATTAGTTTTAAGGACCCAGACTTGCTTGGATCCTTTGGCCTTATTAGTTTGTTAACATTGGCAGCGGATTTAACATCAGAGTTTAGTTAACATTTTTCTTATCCGAACTTACACTATTAGACTTTGAATCAGAATTTACACTAGAAGGAACAATGGAAACTTTCTTCAAAGAAGGTTTTAATTGATAATAATCATAGTACAAACTATGATATTCCTTACAAGTATAAATGGAATGCCATAAACTATCACAATGAAAACAAGGATTTTGTGGTTTATATCTAACAGACTGACTCTTAACTCCTGATTTTGAAGGTAAGGAGTTAATGTTCTTATTCTTCCTGCAAAAAAGCCAGATGATTAGAACTTCCACAGTTATGACATGTTTTCCTAGGAGCATCAGGAACAGGTTTATAATCATTGCTTTTATTCACACCTTCCTTTCTATTCCTATTTTTCCTAGGTGATTTTACCTTGTTTGCATTCTTAACATCTTTCAGCTTATGCTTAAGCTGCTTCTTAGTCATTAAGCATATGTTTACTTCAGCTATCTTTTCCTGTTTTAGTTTGTCAAAAGTTAATCCCTCTCTAACTTCTGATTTATCATTATCAGACTTTTCAGTTACAAACTTAACAGGTTTTAACTTTGACTTTTGCTTAACAACAGGCTTAATTTCTACAGTTCCTTTATCATTCTTATCCTCTCCATAACCTAAGCCCTCTTTTCAATTTCACTACTTAGCAAATTTTGAGTTGTTCTTCCAGAGTTAGTCCAAGTCCTGATTATCTCTCTTTCCTTTTCTAACTCAGTTTTTAGAGATTCATTCATTTTTAGCACTTCATCCCTAACATAAAGAGCATCATCTCTATCCTTCTGAGTTTGATGGAACATAACTAACTCTTTTTCTAAGAAATCATTTCTTTTCTTAAAAGCAAGATTTTCAGAAGTTAATCTTTCACATGTTAAAGTTTGATCTCTATAACTAACAAACATGGTTTTAAGATATCTTCTCAACTCATTAATATCATCAGCATGAAAAGCATAAGTAGTCTGAGGTACCTTTGTTTCAGCAGTTTCAGAACTGCTCTCAGCACTTTCTTTATCAACATTTGCCATCAATGCATAGTTCTCCTCACTTTCAGAGTCTGAGGTATCTGTCCAGCTTTTCTGCTTTGTGACAAGCCTTGCCTTTGTCACCCTTTACCTTCTTGCAGTCAGAGATATGTGGCCTTTCTCACCACAGTTATAGCATTTGACATTGGTATAATCTCCTCTATCAGACTTTCCTCCTCTGCCTTCAGATCTTTTGAAATTCTTCTTATAAGAACTTATGCCTTTCCTGGAAATTTTTTCCCTTCCTGAACTTCCTGTATGCAATCTTTGTGATGCCTTTCACCATAAGAGCACACACTTCATCATCTCCTCATCAGCATCAGTCTCAGGCAAGCTTTCAGAATCTGAGTCATCATCATTTTCAGAACTTGATAACTCAGTATCAGACTTTGTTAAAAGAGCTTTACCCTTGTCTTTCCTTGAGGTAGCTGCCTTGGGGGATTCTTCTTCAGCCTTAAGAGCAACTGTTCTTGACTTTCCTCCTTTTCTCTGCTTCTTTGTTCCATCTCAAGTTCATGAGTCTTGAGCATTCCATAAATTTCATCAAGAGTTGTTTCATCAAGATTGTAATTGTCTCTTATTGTTGTTGCCTTCAAATCCCAACATTCAGGAAGAGCTAACAGGAATTTAAGGTTTGAATCTTCAAGATCATACTCCTTATTAACCAGTGACAGATCATTCAAGAGTTTGATAAATCTATCATATAAATCAGTCAATGATTCATTAGCCTTTGAATCAAAGTGTTCATACTCTTGAGTGAGTATTGTCTTCCTGTTCTTTTTAATCGTATCAGTTCCCTGACACCTTGTTTCCAGAGCATCCCATATCTCTTTAGCAGTCTTGCAGTTAATTACCCTGTTTGACATTACATTATCAATGGTACTATGCAGTAAGTGTCGTACCTTAGCATTCTTAGCAATTGATGCGATATCTTCAGCAGTATAATCACTCTTTTCCTTTGGTACGGTTTTTGCTGCTTCACCTGCAACTGCAACATCGAGCTTGGTTGGTTTGTGAGGCCCTTCCTTGATTCTATCAAGATATTCTGGATCTGTAGCTTCCAGAAACATGGTCATCCTCACCTACCATATGGCATATTCAGATGGTCTCAGTATGGGAACTCTGATGGTTTCATACCGACTTTGAATTTGTGTCTTTGGAGGTTCTTCAGTTTTGGTAGGCTTAGTTGGAGTTTTCTGTGTCAGACATGATTGTGTTTGGATCTTTAACTGTATGTGTGTTAACAGATAGGCTCTGATACACTTGTTAGGTCACACACACTGTAGAGGGGTGAATACAGTGTATAATACAATCAAATCGAACTTTAATATCTTGGAGTAACAGAAACAAAACTTTATTGGAAATAGATAACTCTGTTAAAGTATGGAACTGTTACCTCTCAGTGATGAACAAATATCACGAGAGCTGCTAGGGTTACAATAAATAAATCTTCCTCGAATATGATAACACTTATAGTGTAAACCCCTATGTCTGTGTTTATATACTACACAGTTACAAGATATCGCTAACTGATATGGAATATAATTCTGCTTCCTAAAATATATCAATCCAGATATCTTTTCTTCCAAGTATTCCATTCTTCACGGAACTCCTTCTTCATGCATATCTCTTCTTATGTTTATCTCGATCTTCTTTCCTTTAATTAGCTACTTTCCTTATCTGAATCGTCCTTCAAGCACTTAAGTTCTGATATCCAACTTCTGATGATTATCTCCTGATAATATAAGTAACTGATATCCTTAAGTCCTGACTTCCAGTATAAGGTACTGATTCCCAGTTAAGTACTGATTTGTCCTGTTAAAGTAAGGATTTGAAAACTAAACAGAAAATCATATTAGCCATGACATTATCAAATATATCTAAACATTAACATTATCAACTGTGACACAACCAAAAGAATCTGGGAGAAAATAGAGATTTCTATGTGAAGGAACAGAGGAAGTTAGGTCAGATTCTGGTTTATTTGGGTTTATGGCTAAACCAAAAGAAAGAATTACTGAAGTTTTTTGAAAGGTTCAATAAATTGATATATGACTGGCAGCTACATGATAAATATTATGAAGCCGAGGAGGTTAACCTAAATTCCTGCTAACTCTTACCTGACCATCTTGAACAGAAAAATATTCAGCTATTAGGAAGGAAGAGATTTAAGCAGAATGAACTTTGGAAGTTCTATATGGAAATCTTGAAAACTATGAACTTGAATACTGCAAAGAAAGTCTTTGAAAGCACACCATGGTCATGTTGTCTGATGGGGTTCAAGTGCTTTGATTGTGAAATGACAAGAAGAAAGTGAAGATGAACAAGATGATCAAGTTCCAGTTGTTCAAGCTATGGAACAAAAGACCTCAGAAGCAAGTTGTATGTGGAGCTGGAGGAAGAATGAATATTACAACTTGATGAGCTAGATGAAATGGGACCAATCCATGGCTTACTTGGCTAGGAAATTTTCTAACATAGAGTTAAGAAACCAAGATTTTTCAAAAAACAAGGGCCAATCTTCTAACAGCAACAACTGGAAACCAAAAGCTCAGTACAATTCAGTTAGCAAAGGTGGCTACAAACAGGATCCGTAGACAGATCAAAGATAAGGGGCTTCAATTGTGATGGAGCAGGTCACTTTGCTACTGAAGTAGAAAGCCTAAAAAGGTGAAAAAGGATAAAGCTTACTTGGAAACTGAAAGCAAAGTAGAAGCTCTCTTGAAGAAATAGTTTGGAAAAGCCTATATTGTAGAAGGAAAGGGTTGGGATGATATTGATGTTGATGATGAGGATGAAGAAGTTGGAAACTATGCACTAATGGCTTTTGAGCATGGAGAAGCATCCACTTCAAAATTAAAGGTACCAACTCTAACCACTATTGATTTAAATGTTAGTCAATATAATGAGACTATATAAAATGAGTGTGGAGATGTTTCTATACACACTAGCTTGGTAGCAGCTACTGAGGAAGTCAGTAGGCTAACAAAAGCTAATGAGAAGCTTGAGAGTGAGAAGTAAAAGATGGATCTGCTGCTTGTGGAGCTTGAGTCAATCAAGCAAGAAAATGAATATTTGAAAACAAGCTGAAGTGTGCCAATGAGATTGAAGCTATGTTAAGAGAAAAGATTGAAAAGAATGAGGTGAAACTGAAATCATTCAGGATCCACTAGTATAGAATAACCTTTTATGTTGGTTAAATATTCCATATACGTCGGTTAAATGGCGACGTATAGAGGGGGACGTATATTTAATGAGGTTTTTATGTCGGGTTAAAAGGCGACGTAAAAGGCTCAATATATGTCGGGTTAATGGCCGACGTAAAAACCATAAAAATCCGACATATATATTAGAAAAGCCGACATATAAAGTGAAATAGCCGACATATATTTTACCCTTTTACATCATTTTATTTAGGCAACCGACGTACACACACTGTTACTAGTATTTTATACGTCATCCATGTTTTAGGAGGAACCGACGTATATTGTCAAAAAATGTAATTCTTTTCCTTCCTCCCAGACTTTATTGCACAACCAAAAACTTGTTGTAACTAAAATTTGTATAACCAAAAACTCGCCATAACAAAAAAACATGCTTTCAAATTCAAATTGAACACAACCATAGATTAATATCTATTATTATGTATTAAAAAATACATCCATAATAAATATTTCTTGATCTAGCGCAATAACTATTTCATACATTTCAAGCAAATGTCATACATGACACTGACAAATTATCTAACTAGAATCTTACTGCAAAACTGTTGCAAATGATTAGATTCCAGATTAATATTGTCCCTCTGGTACAAAAAAGAGTGATGTCAATGGCCAAGGGATTAATGGTAGCTAATCTCCACTTGTGTGGCATTTTTCTTTTGAGTTGGCTCTTTGTTTCAATCCCCTAACTTGTGTTTGACAACCTCCTTATTCCCCCATATACACATGCAATACATCATGACATGTGGTCTACTCCCTCCCCCTAAAACAAAATAACACACTGTCAACCATGATCAAAGAAATTTTTTTTGAATAAGTCAGGAAAAGTTGCAATTAAAATTTTTATATCCTGATACTTTCAATATTACAATACCATCAACCATTTGCAGTATCAGGGACTACATAATAGTACTGTGATATTAGGTGCCAATTTATAACCCCCCGTAAAATAGGTAAAATAGGTAGCGGGGGACCATATTTCCAAAAAATGGCAAGGGACGCAGACATTCTACTAATAGATAAAAAATTATTATAAACAACTCTAACTTGATCATGAAAAAGAGAGACAAGTATAACACCCTCCAAATCCGGGGTATAGATTTGGGGCCTTATTAATAACAACTACAACTAAACCTGCACAAGCGGAATATAAATATAATAATTACCCCGAACTACTACTACTCAGGATCTTTTAAGGTTAAGAGTTGAAAACAAGAACCTCACACTAACTTTATACAACCCAAATAAAACAATGTGTCTGAAGAACTCTCTTTGTACAAAACTTTATTCTATCTACATTCTTATCACAGAACTTTTATTCAAATTACACCAAAACCTTTTATTCAAACCCATAATACTACTTATCCTTTACACCTGATCCGGTGACTCAAAGCTCTCTTCGGGGATAGGAAGGAACACCCTTGGTATAAGAGGTCCCGCTGCTTGACTCACTTCTTGACTACGCGGGTCCTGATGGGTTTTCATTTTCTACCTTAACTGTAAATAATAGGAATAACAATAAAGAGGATGAGCCAAAATTGCTCAACAAGCCTTGCAACAATATATATATATATATATAGTATAAAGAGAGAAGTATAAATGAACCGATAATCCTGGTGGTTTGAACAACCATCTGAATCTGATAAGATAATAATTTTCCAACACTGGCGAGTGCCAAATGAACAAGACTAAAACAAGAACTAACTATGCACTATAACCTGCTGATCAGTCAGAATACCGTGCGATCTATACCCAACTGTATAAACCCGACCAACATAAAGAGTACCCAGGCAACCACGGCCTATTAATTAATGGTCTGGTAAAACCCAGCCCGGTATAGTAACCATCCAGTCCAAAGTGTAGCATCCGGAACAATCGAAATGCTTTGATGTAGCCCAATACTAGGATATATCAAAGTATATGTAACAAGGGTTAAAAGTATTGGAATATGAATAAAGGATTTAATAAACTGGGAGAAATCAAGAATCGAAATGAAATAGAAACAAGAATCAATAACTGGTATAGTGTTTATGAACAAGAATTATCAAAGTGGTAACTGATATGGAAAAATGAGATATAATTCACTATTCTGAATTTAGAATAGGGGAAAAACTTGCCTTGCGCGTACTTAACCTGGTTCAACTCAACACCTTCGGTCTCTAGCTTGATTTGGCTTGCTGACACTGAACCAATCATAGAAAGATAATCGTTTAGATAACTTACTACATACGCCGTATCTCAATGATACTACGCAACCCTATCAATCTACCCATGTGTTTCTATCTGACTCGCATATATACACATATATAATTATATAGCACGTAAGGTTCACATAACCACGTAAAGCACATAGTACATAAAGCAAATAATTGATTTTTAGACTTATAATTATTTTTAGAATCGATACTAGACTCATATTTATAATAACTAACCCTAGCTGATTTTATTATAATTTTTCGGGATTTATTTAACTCGATTATACCCCTATTAGGGTCTATAACCATTCACTACCACAAGATCATTCTCTTCTGGAAGAAATTATAACTTACAATTATTTTATTGGATTCGTTTCATTTTCTGAGTCTAGGGGTCTTCGTTTCGCTCAAAATCGGACTAACGGTTTAATTATTATGAATTGAAACAAGATTTAATTAATTAATAATTAATTATAAATAATTAATTATAATTAAATAGCCCACAATTATATTTTAAATAATTAATTAATAATTATTGTATTTTAAAATAATTAATCCCTAATTATTAGGATTAATTACAATTTATTACAATTATTACAAATTATTATTACTTATTCGATTAGATCGATTTTTATAAATAAACAACCGATACAACTAACTGATACGCTATTTATCGAATAAATACTTATTACTCGAATTATAATCTAACTCAATAACTAAATACTCGTATAAATACGAGCTCTACTCGCGTTTCTCCAATTACTATCGAACTGCTATTATTATTACTATGCCTATACGATTAATTAATCAATTAACTATCTGTATTTAGTTATACGATACGAATCATTATTACGATATTCTTCGAATAAACCATCGCTCGACTAATAATTCTAATTATCGAATCACTACTCACATGGATACGGGTTACTCGTAATATAATAACTAATTATCAGATTATTAATCATATTATTTAATCCTTATTTATTAACTAATTACCTAATTATTAATTAATTACCTAATTATTAATTAATTAGATAACTAATAAATAATTAGATAGATAATTAAATAATTATTAAATAATTAAATTCGAATTTCTAAATTAATAAATAATTCAGAAATTATTATTAATAATTTTCAAATATAAATCTAATTTTTATTTACTTTCTAGAATTATTAGAACTGATTTCTGATTTTAGAAAAAATAAAATAAATATTAAAATTTCAGAAACACAACAACAGGTTTCAGGGTTAGGGTTTTTGGATCAACCCCGGGGTCGAAACCGGGTTGGAAACCGGGTTGAACCCGGGTTATCGGGTCACGAAGAACGCCCAGAATCCGACAATTACTCCGACGACGGCGGCCGGAACCGACGAAGCAAAAACAACGACCACAGCTGCGATTTCAATCCCGTTCCTTCACCGTTTTTGTTCCACAACAACCACAAGACGTCCTCTTCTGTTTACCCTTCGTCCTCAGTCGAACACGAAGCCGGAAAAACAAAGAACAGCGGCGGCGTCGCCGCTTTCCGGTGAGGCTAAACGGACACCAACAGGCATGAAACCGGTGCCGTTCGATTCGCAACACAACGATCTACAAGCTTATGACCCAGAATCATCAAACAAACCACAAATCAAGCAACCCGAATTCGAATTAAAATCCCGAAAATACGAAATTAAAATCGACTCAACAATCAACAAAAGTAATTACATAAACGGAAACTACGAATCACCAGCTTCAATTTGACTACTTACATGCTCGATTTGGTTGACAGAATCACGATCAAAATCCTGTTTGATTCTCTGCCCTGTTCTTCACCACAAACCCTAGTTCTTGATTTTCTGAATTTTTTGATTTTTTTATGATTAATTAACTAATTAATTAACAGAAAATCAGCTATTTATATTTATGAAAATAATACCCCTAAATAAAATTAAGGGGCTAATTACACTCCTAATAAAATATTTGGCCCCAATTTTTATAATTTTTGGGTATTAATAATGAATTTTTAAATATCCAATAAATACAAAATTAATGCTAAAAATTCCCAAAAATTGTGAATATTACAAAAATGCAAAGAAAAATAATGTATGATAATTTTATGACCATATAAAAATAAAATGTGATTTTTGTGGGGGTTTTTGGTACCCGAAGGGGTCCGGAAAAGTCGTTTTTCGCGAAAAAGGTAAATTTGTAAAACGTCTAGGGGTTCAGAATAACGATATGGTGTAGGTTGTTTTTGGAAAAATAGGGCCAATGATTTTATTTGAAATACGGGCTTTTAAAACATGGTTTGAGCTGTACGGGTTTTGATATAAGATATATAACTTACGATAAAACATTCAATAAATATCCAAAACACGTTTGGATCAAAACAGACAACACGTAACACATAGCAGTTAGGGTTTAATGACTCAACACATTTAATCACATAATAATACACATAATTTATCTTTATTATGATATAATACAAGCGTAATTTCTCGGTCGTTACATTCTCCCCCTTAACAGGATTCTGTCCTCAGAATCATACTATGCAAATAACTAAGGATACTTTTCTAACATTTCACTCTCGAGCTCCCAGGTTGATTCTTCAACCAGTGGGTTTCTCCATAAAACTCTCACTAATGATACAGACTTGTTTCTTAATACCCTCTCTTGCCGATCTAGAATTCTTATCGGCTGCTCTACATATGACAAATCTGCCTGAATTTCTATTGACTCATATTCTATTACATGCCTTGTATAAGGGTTGTACTTCTTAAGCATAGATACATGAAATACGTTGTGAATATGCTGCATATGGGGTGGTAAAGCTAACTCGTATGCAACCTTCCCAATTTTCTTCAAAATTTCAAATGGTCCAACGTAGCGAGGTTTCAATTTGCCTTTGTTGCCAAACCTGGTTAATCCCTTCCATGGTGATACCTTTAGCAATACATGCTCTCCTTCTTGGTAGTCCATATCCTTTCTGGATAGATCTGCATATTTACACTGTCGATTCTGCGCTGCTTCAAGTCGCTTTCGTATAAGTTCTACTTTTTCCTTGATCTGCTGAATCAGTTCTGGACCTAGAATCTTACGTTCTCCCACTTCATCCCAACAGGTAGGTGATCTGCATTTTCTTCCATATAGAGCTTCATAAGGTGACATCTCGATACTTGCTTGATAGCTATTATTGTAAGAGAATTCCACTTGCGGTAGGTGCTCGTCCCAATTGCCTTCAAAGTCTATTGCGCATACACGTAGCATATCTTCAATTGTTTAAATTGTCCTTTCGCTTTTGCTCGTCCGTTTGTGGATGATAAATAGTACTCATGTTCAACTTCGTTCCTAGACATTCCTGGAATTGTCTCCAAAATCTCGAATTGAAATGGGGATCTCGATCCGATACAATCAATACGGGTACTCCATGACGCATTACGATTTCCTTGAGATATAAGTGCACCAACTTGTCCAGTGAAAATCTTTCGTTGATCGGGAGAAAATGTGCTGATTTTGTCAATCGATCAACAATAACCCAAATTACATCATGATTTGCTTTCGTCCTTGGAAGTCTCACTACGAAATCCATAGCTAAGTGCTCCCATTTCCATTTGGGAATATCTAGTGGTTGTAGTAGTCCACTCGGGCGTTGATGTTCAGCTTTCACTCTTTGGTACGTATAACACTTGCTAACCCATTCCGCTATCTCTTTCTTCATATTCGGCCACTAAAAATTTTCCTTCAGGTCTCTATACATCTTTGTGCTTCCGGGATGAATCGAATATCTTGAACTTTGAGCGTCTTGCAAAATTTCCGCTTTTAATTCCGGTACGTTAGGTATCCAGATCCTTGAAGCAACACGAAAAATTCCTTTAACATCTTTCTGACTGGTAATCTCTTCTCCCGTTAAATTGTCGATATCCTGGTCCATTACTTCTTCCTGACACCTTCTTATTTTCTCCAAAAGTTCTGGCTGAAAAGTCATAGCGTAAATCATTTCGGTAGAACTTTCTGGCACACGAACTTCAATCTCCAATTTATCGAATTCCTTGATTAAGTCCTCTGAAGATGTTAACAGGTTCAATCGTTCCTTTCGACTTAACGCATCTGCTACTACATTTGCCTTGCCTGGATGATAATTGATTGAAACGTCATAATCCTTGATTAATTTTAGCCAACTTCGCTGTCGCATATTGAGTTCCTTCTGGGTGAAAATGTACTTCAAGCTTTTATGGTCCGTATAAATCTCATATCTTTCACCGTATAAATAGTGTCTCCAAAGCTTTAATGCGAACACAATTGCTGCTAGCTCGAGATCATTCGTCAGATATTTCTGTTCATGCGGATTTAACTGTCTGGAAGCATATGCGATTACGTTCCCATGCTGCATCAAAACACATCCAAGTCCTCGATACGAAACATCACTGTATATGACAAAGTCTCCTTGATCATCAGGTTACACAAGCACAGGTGCGGTTACTAGTCGATTCTTCAATTCTTGGATACTGGCTTCACATTTTTCGTTCCATTCGAACTTTTCGTTCTTTCGCGTCAACTTCGTCAATGGTATGGCTATCTTCGCAAAATCTTTAACGAATCTTCTATAATAACCAGCTAATCCCAAGAAACTTCTGACTTCCGTTGGCGTCTTTGGTCTCTCCCAGTTTAAAACAGCTTCAATCTTTGCTGGGTCCACTTGAATTCCTTCAATACTGATGATGTGTCCTAGAAACTGCACTTCTTTTAGCCAAACTTCACATTTTGAAAATTTCGCATAGAGTTGCTCCTTTCGTAACGTCTCCAATGTCGTTTTTAAGTGTGTTGCATGTTCTTCTTCTGTCTTTGAATAAATCAAGATGTCATCAATAAATACAATGATAAACTTATCCAAGTACTTCTTGAATACTCGATTCATCAAATCTATAAACGCTGCAGGTGCATTCGTCAGTCCAAAAGCCATCACAAGAAATTCATAATGTCCGTATCTCATTCTGAACGCCGTCTTTGGAATATCTTCTGTCTTGATCTTTAACTGATGATAACCTGATCGTAAGTCGATTTTTGAAAACCATGCTGCTCCTTTCAGTTGATCAAATAAGTCATCAATACGAGGCTGTAACACCCCTAAATCCGGGGTCGGGGATCCGGGTTGTCACGAGTTCTATTTCCCTTAATAACACCCAATCTTAATAAACAATCAACTACTCTGTACTGTGACCCCATAATAAATACACACACCACAAGTTATAGTCTCAGAGATGAATATCCAAAAATAACACGAGTCATTTTATTCCAAAATTAAATGCCATTACACCTTAAAAGGGTTTCTGAATAGATTTACATTTCTTTGCCATTATTACAATTGATAAAGATACATAAGTCTGGTACATCAAAAGTTGAAAGCCTAGCCTATTGGTAGTTCCTACCTCAGCTACAGCGACGTCAACGCCTATAGGAAACTGCGGAACGTTTCCTATCCGCTCGCGAATTGGGAGCTTGGTCCTGTTCATCCTTTCTATCTGTTATTGTGTGATGAAAGAAGAAAGCAAGAGTGAGCAACAAGCCCACCAAAATAATATGTATAATGATTAACAATATATGAGCATTCTCATAGCACTCATGAAAGTCTTGGTCAAGAAGAAATGAACCAAGTTGATATCTTAACGCGACGAAGTCGCAAAATATTCAGTATATATACATATATACTTTTCAAAATCTTTGAAATCCTCTGCCATGTATAATATACATAGAGTTCCAGTTTATAACTGTATAAAACTATCGTTGCTAGGTGATCTCATATATCTAACCCTGTCTCAACGTTTTTGTGAAAATCTTTGTCATGCATAAGATAATCATTAACCAGATATAAGTTGAAAAGATGAAGTTACAAGATACTTCAATATGCTTATATCTTTTCTGAATACTACTTGAACTACCACCATTCAAGTTATAATTAGTTTCAAAAGTTCATCACATAGATGAGACTACAAGACAAGATTTGAATAGATTCAATCTTTGAATATCGTTATAAATAATGAAGTTACGAGATACTTCATTAAGTCCCGATATATATATATATATACACCTATATATATATACATTTCATACACTCCTTGAAAACCTCTGTTATGAAAATTATAAATAGAGTTGCAATATCCAATGAATTTGGAAAGGAGAAAACCTTGGCATAAACCTGATATCTTGCTGATCAGGCAAAGATACCAATAAGTAACCTTTTCTACTAGTAGATGGACGAATTCCCCACTGGTCATCACCCTGGTCGCAATAGGACCTTATGCTGGACTGCCACTCAGCCACTTACACATTTGATGGACTCCCACTGAGCCACTTACACTTTCATGGACGCCCACTGAGCCCATGTTGCTTATGCCGACTCGATAGATGGACTTACTTCCCGAACGTTGGGTAAGTAATCAATTCATTTACCAAAACAACAACCTTGTTGCGAATATGAAATACACCACAGAGCCCGATCCCTCCGGTTTTGAGCGAGTATTTAAATCCCCTTTAAAAGGAAGATCTTAAATATATAAAAAAATGAGTTTTGGGATCCGCTCTAACTTTTAAAAATCATTTTAAAGACTCAAAAACACTTTAAAGAGTGTTTGGAGTAATGCTGATTTAATAAAGTAAATCAGTCCCAATATATTAGAAAATATCTGAATATTATTATTTAAATAATATTCCCATAAAGAATAATCTTTATAAAAATAATTGAAGTAGAAGTTGTAAAACTTATACTTGAAATGAATAGTAAATAACCAAAGATATACTTATACGAAAGTAATATCTTTATTTGAATAATCAAAAGTAAGTTTGATTATCGACACATTATTCTTTAATAAAATAAAGAATATTATTCAGTAAATAATCGGAGTCATAGATCCTCAAATGAATATTCAAATAATATTCATTAAATAATATAAACTGAGTCATAAGTTCTCGAATGAATATTCAAGTAATATTCAATAAATAATATAAACTGAGTCATAATTCCTCGAATGAATATTCAAGTAATATTCATTAAATAATATAAAGTGAGTCATAAGTCCTCGAATGAATATTCAAGTAATATTCATTAAATAATATAAAGTTATCAAATAAACCTTATTCGATTAATAGTTTTGAAAACTATATCAATATATATATATATATATATATATATATATATCATATACTCGGGAACATCGACTCCCGGTTTTAGAAAAGGGTTCACCTTTGGGTCCCCTATCCTTATACGCAACTACTGCTTATCTCTAGCATAGGTATTATGCAACTAATAAGCATTTGAACAAACAGATATATATCAAGATTACCAAACAGACATGCATATATACCATATCACATACTCCAATATATCGCAAGAATTTGCTAATAACAATCATGCATCTATCATAAGATAATGCATATACACATATACATCACAACAACAGTTATACGGATAGAAAACTTGCCTGAGTGCTCCCGGATAGACTTAAGCTTAGAGTGGGTCCGATAACCTATGAACAACAACATAAGTCAGAATTAAACCCCGGTCGCTTAAGAAACTAGACTTTAACCATTTAGAGTCCTAACGTTCGCTTTCGCGCTTAACGATTCACTTAAGTCGCTCGAGTACCCTCGGCTCCACCATTTTTAATAAATTAACCATTAAGGGTTTTAAGGCAATTCTTTCGCGAGTACCTTAACAACTGCCTAATACAATTTACATAAATGTTTCATACCCTAATTAGTCATTTAAGGTCCTTAACCAAGGTTTCAAAGTAAGGTGAGGGGTAATGGTTCGGTCGCGAAACGCCGTTACTTAAAACGGTCGTTTCTCCTAAACCGTACATCGGATTCAAGCGTACCACATATCAAAACGAAGCTCGTAACATGAAATATCTAAAAATGGCAATGGTCAAAACCTAAAAGTGAGTTCAAGGGTTCTGATGTTAAGAACAAAAACAGTCTACGGTAAATCGGGCATTGCAACGGCTATGTTTACGCGATTACCCAAATTTATACCACTCCAAATCAACCCACAATCAACATCACAACCAAACTCCATCCATACTTCACCCCAAAAACTCAAAATTATCAATTTATACTATTCTCAAACATGAATTTAAACTATACTTAAGTTCATTAATCAATACTCCAAGAATTACAACTCCAAAACATCACAACACCAACTATCCTCTACATTCACAACAAACAAGCCTCTCATGAACTATAACAACAAAACTAAACCAAATACTCAAGTAAATTTAGGGTTTGTAGGGGTTATACCTTGGAGAGTGAAGAATCCAGTAATTAGCTTGGAATCACCCTTAAAAGTCCTTATCCAAGCTTAATCTAAACAAAAACTCAAGAACAAAAATTTTAGTTCTTGAAAAACACTATTCACCATCTTCTTCCATGATTTTTAGGAAGAGATTGTGAAGGAATTTGGAGCTTAGATTCATAGGATAACTATATCTAAGTACAAGGAACCTTAGATAATTACCTCACGATTTAACAATGCTTGGAGCTTGAATTTGGATTTTCTTATCCTTGAAAATGAAGGAAAGCCGAGAGTTTGATAAAGAAAATGGAGTGTTTTGTGTTTTTTGATTTGTTTGCTTGGTTGCTAGCTTTTGTTTTTGATTAATTACCTTTTTACCCATGAAAAATTGTGTGGTTATTAATCAACCACACCTCCTTCCCTTATGTCATGCTTATGTCACCTTTCCTATGTCATCTTATTACACTTGTCTTCCTCGTGTTGGTGTGATGACATCATCATCCACTAACCCCTTGATTAACTCCTAATTACTTGGCTAATGACCGTTGATCTGTTATGCGGTTCGCTTAACTTTCGTTATCGTTTATCGTTTATCGTTTGAGGGATCATACCCGGGATCTTATTACTTAGGTTTCCTTAACCTTTCTCAATACATTATATTCCTTTTATGATCCTCTCTTATAATCCTTGAATTTAAATCCTTTTTATTCTGTTACCTTATACTCAGTTCTTCTTGTATCTGGTAGATTTTCGGGAAAAATCAAAGTGTTCGAATTTGGATTCTGACGATCTTTACATACACTTATATCCCATATAAAGTACTAATAAGATCTCAGAATAACAATAGAAGAAACCCTACATAGTATGGTATGAAAAGTTTTCTTATTCAACATAATCAGCAAAATCACTATTCATAAGGGTTTAAAAAAATTCCAAAAATTGGGGTTATTACAGTCTCCCCTCCTTAAAAGGATTCCGTCACGGAATCAGATAGAAAATGAATAGGGATACTCTCTTAGCATTGCACTTTCTAACTCTCGAGTAAATTTTCCCACATTGTGGTCCTACCACCAAACTCTGCCTAGTTTGATAACCCTTCTCCTAAGCACTTGTTCCTTTTTACTCTATAACCCTTCCTGGTTGTTCCATATAGGTTACGTCGGGTTGCATGTCTATGCGCTCATATGCCCCTATTTATCTGGCATCCGAATTACACTTCCTTAACATTGATACGTGGAACACGTTATGAACTTGCTACATGTTCAGGGGTAGGGCTAGCTCATATGCTAACTTCCCAATATGTCTTAATACCTCAAAGGGTCCAACAATTCGTGGGCTTAGCTTTCCTTTCTTTCCGAACCTCATCCATCCTTTCCAAGGGATACCTTTATCATTACTAGGTCCCCTCTTTCCTATTCCTTGTCCTTTCGTGTCAAATCAACATACTTTTTATGTCCACCTTGGGCTACTACCAGTCGTCCTCTGATTAGATCTATTATATCCTTGGTCCTTTGGACCACTACTGGTCCGAGCATCTTGCGCTCTGCAACTTCATCCTAACATAAGGGAGATCGACATTGTCTTCCCTCAAGGATCTCCTAAGGCGATATCTCAATACTGACATATGATCTATTGTCGTAAGAAAACTCAATTCGTGTTAAGTGATCATTCCAAATTCTTTCAAGTCTATTGCACAGACTCTCATTATAGCTTTTAGCATTAGAGCTTTTGCTTCTCAATACCCATTCTTTTCCAGTTCGTAATCGCTACTACCTTCCGTTCCTAATATTATACTAGTTATACTTTTGCTCGTTAGCGTTCTATAACCTTTTAATAACCACGTCAACCTTAGTATCATGAATGTGTTTCCATTCCGAATACCACCATAACTTTACCACTCCTTTTTCAGCTGTTTCTATTTTCCAAAGTTTGATCAATCATATAGAAGTAAAAGAATTTATTGAGAGATCACTATGATCATGAACACTTGTTATATCGCATAGTTAGTACAGAAGGTGGCCAGCCTTTAGTACTTGACAAGCAATTAAATAATAGATGGTATCCTACTAGGCTTCTATCACACAGATAGATAGTCATTCGGCAATACCTCCCCTTCTGAAAGGGTTGTTCTTCTCAGCTTATATGAAATGAAAAGAAGAGAAAAGAACGAATTGAAGAGAATTGTGTATATGAGAAAAAAATATACTGCTACAAAATATCTGGCTTGGAACCTACCTCTGAACTATAGAGGTTTGTCATACGAGAACAAAATATATGTATATATATATATATCAAGTATTATCGCATCGCATTTCACATGCTTAAATATTTACTATTCCATCCATCATTCTATGGAACCATGCTCTTGCTCGAGCTTATACACAATCACCTTTGAAACTCCCTCGATATCGAAAATCGAATCTGGGATCTCATTCTAGACATTATCGTTACTAGAATTCTATGCTTGCACTGCAACCTTCCTCGTATAGTAACACGACTCTCTATTGATAAGAAGGAATGTATACTCAATAGGTAAATTATCGACCTAGTTTTTCTATCAAAGATAACTTATACGTCAACACGACCCGATTAGTGGTACTTAATCTCAACATCCATTCCAATACAACTCTCACGGTTGTAATCAGCTCATTACTCGCAGAATCATTGCTGCATTACTATGGTCCACTATTGACCTACTATCGTCATTCACGTTCCATGAAATCTTAATATCTAACCATACGGAGTCGATACATGTCGTATCAAATCCTTCCAAGGAGGTAACATAATCACCATTCATGATTCATGAAGAACACTCCTGATCCTGACATACATACATGACATGAAGCAGATAAAATTGCAGAAGAGTTTCAATCAAAGCAACGATAGCAGGTTAATACCATTCTTAATCATATGCCTTCAATAGAAGACTTAACTCAAAGGTTTGTTTGGTCCTTTTTGAAATATGGTCCCGACTTATTCTCAAGATAGGACCTTCTAAGATAGATAGCCCGCTAATGGCGATTACACGAATTAAACCTTTACCCAACTACTATTACGGTTGAGTATTGCACAGTCATAAGAAGGAATGTCAATCTTCCGAACCGTAATACAACCTTCCCGGCTTCAACCATCATCACTGTATTCCTCTCGCACGAGTGCCTATAATTATCCTCTTACCTTTAAGGTGTCGACCACCTCTTTGGCCTTTCCTGATAGTAAATTTTCCTTACAGTCAATGTCCTTTTAACCACCTTCCAACTAAATTTTCTACCTTATTTCAATCACTGCTTATGTGAAGATGTTTTCCTTAAAATCTGATGAGTAAAAAAATATCACCATTTTTTTTCCATAAGTTATTGCCTCAGTCTTTAGAGGTTAATCACTGTCATGACTGACTCTCAATCATACTTAGAACATCTTTTATCTTAGGCCCTAATTGCCCTGAACAATTTCGACCTTTACTGGTTCGATCCATACTTTCTCGTGGTTTAACACGTGCCCCACTTGGCATCATTATAACTACGTCATATTTCCTTTATCAACATTTCTATTCTTGAGAATTTTAAATATTACCTTTCTCCTTGTAAAACTTCTAAGGTTATCCTTGAATTGTTCCTCTTGTATTCCCTAGATACAGGGTATATCAAGATACCATTTATTAATACTAGAACCATTGTCTATGTACTTCTAAAAATTTTCTCTACTGATCCTTAAAGGTTGTTGCTAACTTGATCCTTTCCAATTCATACTGTCAAAACTTATGCTGTCCCTATTAAGGGTGGAATGCCAACCTTTATGCATTCCCCTAGGATTCATCTCAAGTTATCGAAGTTATATCCTTAATTCCACCTTTAAAGAGGTACTTGCATCCTTCCATGGATAAATCAAGTTGTAATAACCCCAAAATTTTCAACTTTTTGTAACCCTTGTGAATAGTGTTTTAGCTGAATGAGAAAACTTTTCACGCCACTCTATGTAGGGGTTCTGTTATGGATATTCTGGGATATTATTAGTACTCTATGTAGTATATAAGTGTATGTAAAGATCGTCAGAATCCAATTCCGAACACTTTGGTTTTTCCCGGAAATCCACAAGATACAGAGAGAATTGAGTATAAGGTAACAGGATAAAAAGGATTTAAATTAAAGGATTATAATAGAGGATCATAAAAAGGAATATAATGTATTGAGAAAGGTTAAGGGAACCTAAGTAATAAGATCCCGGGTATGATCCTTCAAACGATAAACGAGAACGAAAGTTAAGCGAACCGTATAACAGATCAGCGGTCATTAGGCAAACGATTAGGAAGTTAATCAAAGGGATTAGTGGGAATGATGTCATCCAACCAATAGAAAGGGGACAAGGAGGGAAAGATGACATCACCACATGACACAAGCATGACATGGGAAGGAAGGAGGTGTGGTGGCTTTGTAACCACACAAATTCAAGGGCAAGAAGGTAATTGACTAAATCAAACACAAAAAAAAATCAACCAAGCCAAGCAAATTCATTCTTGATTAAAATCAAAAAGAAACCAAGGCCTTGTTCATCTTTGCTCTCGGCTTTTCACTATTCATAAGGCAAGAAAATTTAAAAAATTCAAGATCCAAGCTTCCTAAATTGGTGAGTAAATTCCCTAATCATCTTCATGCTTAGTTAGGGCTATATCATGAGTTTAAGCCATTAATTCCTTCTCAATCTTCTTCATTTAATCAAAGAAGAATACTATGAATAGTGTTTTCAAGTTTTTAACTTGAAGTTTTTCTTGTTTTCCTTGAAGATCCAAGCATTCCTAAGACTTCTCAAAGCTTCTTAAGGCTTCCTAGCTCCTCCCACCACTTCAAGGAAGGTATACCATCTCCAAACCCTAGATTCCTATATATTATAAGATGATTTTGATTAGTAGGATGATATTGTAGCTTGTTGTTGTGATTATAGTTTGGGATTTGAATTGGTAGTGAAATGGAATGGTAAATGTTGTGGTTTTAATTAAAAGAACTTAAGTATGATTAAAGTTAAGCTTAGACATAAGTATGAATGATTAAATTGAATTGGTTGGGGTTGTTATAATGTGATAAGGATGGATGTTGGTTGTATGTTGGATTTGAGGTTGATTTGGAATGGTTTTGAATGGTTTAAAATATTGGAAATCGCGTAAACATAGCCGTCGTAACGTCCGATTTTCTTTAGACTGTTTTTGTGCATAACATTAGGACCCGAGAACCCCCTTCTATATTATGACCATTGCCATTTCTAGATAGCTCATGTTACGAGCTTCGTTTTGATATGTAGTTCGTTCGATTCCGATGCACGGTTTAGGAGAAATGACCGTTTCAAGTAACGGCGTTTCGCGAACAAAACTTTTCCCCTCGCCTTACTTTGAAACATAGGTTAAAGACCAATAAGGGTTAATTAATGTATGAAACATTTATGGTAAGTGTGTTAGGCAGTTGGTAAGACACTCGCGAAGGAATCGCTTTAAAACTCGTAAAGGTTAAATTATTAAAAATGGTGGAGCCGAGGGTACCCGAGTGACTTAAGCGAATCAGTGAGCGCAAAACAAGCGTTAGAGTCTAAGTTAGTTAAAGTATAGATTTACAAGTGATTTTGGTTTAATTCCAACTTACTTGTTGTTTATAGGTTACCAGACTCGTCCCGAGCCTTTTATCACCCCAAGTCGCTCAGGCAAGTTTTCTACCCATTATACTGTTGTTGTGATGTATATGTATATATGCATGATCTTGTGATAAATGCATATTTGTTATTAGCGAATTCTTGCGATATATTGTAGCATGTGATATGGTACATATGCATGCCTGTTTCGTATTCTTGATTTATATATCTGTTGGTTCAAATGCTTATTCGTTGCATAATACCTATGCTAGAGATAAGGGGTATTTGCGTATACCCTTAGTATAGGGATTAGTATAGGGATCCAAAGGTGAAAACATTTTCTAAAACCGGGAGTCGAGGATCCCGAGTAGATTATATATATATATATATTTATATATATATATATGGTTATAGTTTTCAAAACTATTAATCGAATAAGGTTTATTCGATAACTTTATTTTATTAATGAATATTATCTTGAATATTCATTCGAGGGCTTATGACTCCTTTTATTTTATTAATTGAATATTATTTGAATATTAATTTGAGGATGTATGACTCCTTTATTTTATTTAGTGAATATTATTTATAATATTCATTCGAGGTATTATGACTCCGCTTATTACTGAAATATATTCTTTATTTTATTAAAGAATAAGGTGTCAATAATCAAACTTATTTTCGATTATTCAAATAAAGATAATACTTTCATATAAGTGTATCTTTGGTTATTTAATACTCGTTTCTAGTATAAGTTTTAATACTTCTACTTCAATTATTTTTATAAAGATTATTCTTTATGGGAATATTATTTAAATAATAATATTCAGATATTTTCTAATATATCGGGACTGATTTATTTCATTAAATCAGCTTTACTCCAAACATTCTTAAAAATGTTTTCGAGTCTTCAAAATGATTTTAAAAGTTAGAGCGGATCCCAAAACTCGTTTTCCGATTTAAGATCTTCCTTTCGAAGGAGACTTGAATATTCGCTCAAAATCTTGGGGATCCGGCTCTGTGGTGTATTTTATATTTGCAACATGGTTGCTGTTTTGAGAAAACAATTTGATTACTTGCCCAATGTTCGGGAAGTAAGTCCATCTGATTGAGTCGGCATAAGCGACAGGCCGGGGTACGGTCTATGAATGTGTAAGTGGCTGGGTGGCAGTCCATCAACGCGTGAGTGGCCGGGTAACGGTCTAGCGCGAGGTCCTAATGCGGCCAGGGTGATGACCGGTGAGGAATTCATCCATCTACAGTAGAAAAGGTTACTTATTGGTATCTTTGCCTGATCAGCAAGATATCTGGTTTATGCCAAAATTCTTTTCCTTTCCAAAATTCATTGGATGTTTCAAACTCTGTTCATACTTTACATAACAGAGGTTCCAGGAAATGTTTAAGAGATATATATGTGGATATATATATATCGGGACTAAATAAAGTATCTCGTAACTTTATTTCATTCAATAATATTTTAAAGATTGAATCTATTCAAGTCTTAACTTGTGGTCTCATCTATGGGATGTTTGTTTTTTTTAAAAGCTTATAATACTTTGAACGGTGGTAGTTCAAGTAGCTTTATAAATGATATAAGTGTAGTGAAGTATTGGTAACTTCATTCCTTGTTTTTACTTATATCTAGTAAGTAATTATCTTACGCATGATAAAGATTCTAGTAAGTATCCATTTAGATACTTATATTATTGTTATCACTATGTATTATCTTGCGAGCTGTAAGGCTCACTCTTGCTTTATTTCTTCATCACACAACAACAGTTAGGAGAGATGGCCAGACTCCAACAGACCCAGCGCAAGCGCGTGGGAAGCGTCCCGCGTCTTCCCGATGATGTTGTAGCTGCTATAGCTGCAGAGGTAGATCTAATGTAGTTCAGACCATCTACTTTTGAGAATCAAATTATGTATAATTATAACTTGTGGCAGATAATGGCAATTAACTGTAAATTTATCAAGTAATCATTTTGGGTTGTAATAACTCTTAAATGGTGGATTCAAAGACTTGTACTTATTTCAATTTCATCTCTGAGACTATAACGGGTTGTGGTGTGTGTTAGTGTGGGGTCACAGCATAAGGTTATTATTATTAATTAAGTGAAGTGATATTGTGGAAAGAAAGACCGTGACGACCCGGATCCCCGACCCCGGATCTGGGGGTGTTACAGAAATGGTATCAGAGCTAAGCGTTATAAACCTCAGAGATGATGCGTCGATATAATAACAAACTCACAAAGATAATAAGAACTCTTGCCAGGTTCATGGTCGGACTACTTAAAGTAGTGCTGACAGTTAAAACCCTTACGGGAACCCTTATAAGTATCATGATAGTAACTTAGCTCGTTTAATGTGTAGGCGCCTGAGATAGAGGACCCTGAGATGTTCGAGCGTGAGCATGATGAGGCATTGCTAGATGTTGAGGATCAGGAGGAGCCTGAGATGGAGGAGGATAAGGAGGACCCCTCAGAGGAGTCAGAGACAGAGGTTATTGCTATTCCAGATGAGGAGGACCTGGATGAGGTCCCAGTAGCTGAGGAGCGTGTTGGACCTATGGTAGTGTATGCTGGTACCCCATTACCCACACTTCCGGTGGTCAGAGCCCCTACCCCTCCACCACTATCTTGGATTCCTGATGATGACAGCTCAGAGACCCATACTTCCGAGCCTAGGCAGACCGAGGAGGCACCCTCAGCGGCTCCAGATTCACCACCTCTTGACCCTGCCCACAGGCAGTCTTCGTTAGCACATGGATATGTTCAGGATGTTCTGAGGACCCGAGTGGCTGTTGCCGAGGGCCGACTAGATGAGGCCAGGAGGGAGTTGGATGCAGAGAGGGCGGGTAGGCGTACCCGAGCTTATGAGACTAGGGCTTCTATACCCCGATCCTTGAGGAGGGAGCTTATGGGGATAGAGCTCACATCCCGAGCGAGGCTCAGATCGCTCCAGGGGGACAGGCATGGTAGGATCTCCAGGCGGCAGGCCGACTATATCTTCCGTCGTGCGATGGAAAGGGTTTGGGAGCTGACCCGCTCCGGTGTGTGATTCAGGATTGATGATGGAATAGTCTAGTTGTCTAGTTAGCCGAGGCCTTAGTAAGAGCCAATTTTCCGGGATAGTTGACTTGTATATATCATCCCTTTTTCTGACTAGACAGGTAGACTCTTGTGTACCACTTTTGGGACAGATGACTGTAGCACTGTTGTACTTTTGACCAGATCAAACTATGTATTTCTCGCATTATGTATATATTTGTTTCCTTTCGGTTCAGTTCCATAGTGGCGGGATCACTGTTTTTATCATTATTATTACTGCACTTCGTATTAGAACTTTCCTAAAAATAATAAAATTGCGATATACGTTCTCCCCATTATAAGAGCTGTGCAAGGCACAATGTTGTATATAATTGTGACCTAACGTTGAATTTTCCCAATAATTTTTTTATTATTATCAGAATCATGCCGCCAAGAAAGATTGGAACTAGGGCGAACCCTGGATCTGAGGACCAGGGAAGCCATAATCAGGACAATAGAAACCAAGAACACAGTGAAGAGGAAGATGAGGATTATGTGGAACAGGATGACTCCCTGTATGAAGAGGAAGAGGAAACATATGATGTTGAGGGATTTGAGATAGAGGCTGAAGAAGGAGAAACCGAGGTTGAGCAACCAGTACCAAACCCAGGCATGGATCCCATGGGCCACTTCATGCAACTCCTAAGGCAGAATTTGGAACGTCAACCCAACCCACCCCCTCAAGGAAATAACAATGCTGTGGCAAACTCTTTCAGGGCTTTTAAGTCCCTTAAGCCCCCTGAGTTCCACGGATCAGCCGACCCAGTTGAGGCAAGGGCATGGTTAAAGGAAATGGAGAAATCTTTTGAGATTTTGAGTACCGAGGAGGCACAGAAGACTGTATTTGCTACCTACCTTCTGAAAGGAGAAGCTAACTACTGGTGGGAGGCCAAGAAAAATATGGAGACAGACGTTATTATAACCTGGGAGAGATTTAGTCAGTTGTTTCTGGGGAAGTATTTCCCGAGGTTTATGGAAAACCAGATGGAGCTCAAGTTCTTGGAGCTAAAGCAGAATAACTTGTCTGTAGCAGAGTACGAAGCGAAATTTACTGAGTTATCAAGGGTTGTGCCGGAGTTTGTGAGCACCGAGGAAAAGAAAGCTAGGAGGTTTCAGCAGGGACTGAAACCGTGGATTCAGAATAGGGTGGCAATCCTTGAGCTTACGGACTATGCCACTCTGGTACAAAAGGCAACGATTGTAGAAGTTGGAAGTGAACAGATGCAGAAGGAAAGAGAGAAGAAAGGAATAAAGAGGAAAAGTATGAGCATGGGTGGAGGTTCCGCAGGAAGGAGCTTCCCAACTAGATTTAATCGAGGAGCAGTGTCCCTACCGGGAAAGAACACTGGGTTTAAGCGGCCAATGAGTGTGAGTGTGAGCCAGGGCGGCCAGAAGCCAAGAATGTCCTATTCCAACCAGTCTCGACCCCCATTGCCAGCCTGTAACATATGTGGAAGGAATCACACTGGGGAGTGTAAAGAAAAGCCAGTAACTTGTTTTAAGTGCGGTCGGGAAGGCCACTACTCAAATAAATGCCCTTCGTCAGCTCCTGCCATCGTTCCAACCACCAATTGTCATCTGTGTGGACGCCCGAGTCATTGGAAGAGGGAATGCCCAATGAACAAACCAACAGCTTCGGGAGCAAGCAGGGCTGCTTCTAATAAGCCACCTACTGCGAGGACTTTCAACATGACAGTCCGGGATGCTATGAAAGATTCAGATGTGATAGCAGGTACCCTTTATCTAAATTCAGTCAGTGCAAACGTTTTATTTGATTCGGGAGCAACTAAATCTTTTATATCAAGGGACTTTGCGCGTAAATTAAGACTTAAAGCTGAACCCTTGATAGAACCCTTACAAGTAGAAATAGCCAATCATGAAATTATTCCTGTTAACCAGATTCACCCCGCCTGTGAGATAGGCATAGGGGAGCAATCTTTTAGTGTTGATCTGATTCCTTTTAAATTAGGGGAGTTTGATGTGATTTTGGGAATGGACTGGCTATCTAGCAATGATGCTCAGATAGACTGTAAAGGGAAGAAAGTTAAGTTAAATATCCCCGGGAAGAAAGAAGTTATATTTAGAGGAAAAAGGCAAACGCAGAAATTTTTGACTATGGCCCAGGCCAGAAGGATGCTACGAAAAGGAAATGAGGCCTACCTAGCCTATATGGTGGACACGCAGAAGGAGGTGCCTAACTTACAAGATATTCCGGTAGTCAACGAATTTGAAGATGTATTCCCACAAGACCTTCCGGGATTACCACCCGATAGAGTGATTGAATTTGCTATTGAGTTGGCCCCAGGGACGGCGCCAGTTTCAAAAGCACCTTACCGGTTAGCCCCGTTAGAAATGAAGGAATTAGCTATCCAATTGCAGGAACTCTTGGATAAGGGTATGATAAGACCCAGTGTGTCTCCATGGGGAGCACCAGTTTTATTTGTTAAGAAGAAAGATGGGAGCATGAGGCTGTGCATAGACTATCGAGAGTTGAACAAGCTAACCATAAAGAACAGGTACCCATTACCTAGAATAGACGATCTGTTCGACCAGCTAAAGGATGCTGTTTATTTTTCCAAGATCGACCTGAGAACTGGATATCACCAACTAAAGATTAAACCCGGAGATATTTCCAAGACAGCGTTCCGTACCAGGTATGGGCATTATGAGTTCTTGGTAATGTCCTTTGGATTAACCAACGCCCCAGCGGCTTTCATGGATTTAATGAATAGAGTATTTAAGAAGTACTTGGACAAATGTGTGATAGTTTTTATCGATGATATTTTGATCTACTCAAGGACTGAGACAGAACATGCAGAGCATTTGAGGATAGCTCTAGGAATACTCAGAGAGGAACGGTTATATGCCAAATTCTCGAAGTGTGAATTCTGGCGGAATGAAGTACAGTTTTTAGGACATGTGATCAATAAAGAAGGAGTATTGGTCGACCCCTCCAAGATAGAGGCGGTCTCAAATTGGGAAAGGCCAACCACACCCACAGAGGTAAGGAGTTTCATAGGATTGGCCGGCTACTATCGTAGATTTGTACAGGACTTTGCGAAGATCGCGGCCCCTTTGACACGACTTACTCGTAAGACAGAGAAGTTTGAATGGACGGAGAAATGCGAGAACAGTTTTCAGGAATTAAAGAAAAGGTTGATAACGGCTCCGGTATTGGCATTGCCGGACGGAAAAGGAGATTTTGTGATATATAGTGACGCGTCGCACAAAGGATTAGGATGTGTGCTTATGCAGCACGGTAAGGTGATTGCGTATGCGTCGAGACAATTGAAGGAATACGAGGTTAGATATCCTACTCATGACCTTGAGCTCGCGGCAATAGTATTTGCCTTAAAAATTTGGAGGCACTACTTGTATGGAGAGAAGTGCGAGATTTTCACAGACCATAAGAGCCTCAAGTACATATTTACACAGAAAGAGCTCAACATGCGCCAGAGGAGATGGTTAGAACTAATCAAGGACTATGATTGTGAGATTCTCTATCATCCAGGGAAAGCCAATGTGGTGGCTGATGCCCTTAGTAGAAAGGAAAGACTCAGAATGATAACGACTTCGGAAGAATTAATAAGAGATTTTGAGAAAATGGAAATAGAAGTAAAGGTAATCGGAACCGGAACTGAAAAGCTTTTTGAGATCTCAATGCAGCCAGAGTTATTGGAAAAAATCAGATTTTGCCAGGAGAAAGTAATGAATGAAGGCAGAGAGTCAATGACTGGAGAGGAGATCCATACTGAGAAAGATGATAAAGGGATAATGAGGTACTCCTACCGAATTTGGGTTCCGAATGTTCAAGAACTTAAAGATGAGATTTTGGATGAAAGCCATAGTTCAAGGTATTCCATTCACCCGGGAAGTACCAAGATGTATAGGGATTTGAAGGAATATTACTGGTGGCCCAACATGAAGAGGGACGTAGCAGAATGGGTAAGCAAATGTTTGACTTGCCAAAGGGTAAAGGCAGAGCACCAGAGACCCAGTGGACTCTTACGACCCCTGGAGATTCCCGAATGGAAATGGGAACAGATAGCGATGGATTTTGTTGTAGGCTTGCCAAGGACGAAAGCCAATCACGACGCCATTTGGGTAATTATAGACCGACTGACAAAGTCAGCTCATTTCATTCCTATCAATGAGAGATACACAGTCGATAGACTGGTGGACATTTACCTAAGGAAATAGTGAACGCGACATGGAGTCCCAGCGTCTATTGTCTCAGACCGAGACCCCAGGTTCAACTCCAGATTTTGGAGGAGCTTTCAGGAATGTGCGGGGACCAAGTTAAATATGAGTACCGCGTACCATCCCCAGGCGGATGGGCAGAGTGAAAGGACCATCCAGACACTAGAGGATATGTTGAGAGTCTGTGCAATAGACTTTAAAGGAAGTTGGGATGATCACTTGCCATTGATCGAGTTTTCTTATAACAATAGCTTTCATGCTAGCATCGGAATGCCGCCTTATGAGGCCCTGTACGGAAGAAGGTGTCGATCTCCCTTATACTGGGAGGAGAGCGGAAGATGCTCGGACCCGAAGTGGTCCAAAGGACCAAAGATATAGTGGATCTTATCAGAGGGCGACTTGTAGCAGCCCAAGACAGACAGAAGAAATATGCAGACCTAGCCCGAAAGGACAAGGAATATGAAGTAGGGGACTTAGTACTGTTGAAAGTATCCCCTTGGAAGGGATTAATGAGGTTCGGAAAGAAAGGAAAACTAAGCCCAAGATACATTGGACCTTTTGAGATATTAAGACGGATTGGAAAGTTAGCTTACGAGCTAGCCCTACCCCCTAATTTGCAACAAGTTCATAATGTCTTCCATGTGTCAATGCTAAGGAGGTATCATCGGGATGCCAGACACATAGTGGAGTACGAGCAGGTGGATATGCAGCCAGATCTAACTTACGTGGAGAAGCCAGTAAGGATTATGGATAAGAAGGAGCAGGTGCTTCGGAACAAAGTGATCAAGCTAGTCAGAGTACTATGGCAGAATCATAACGTGGAAGAATCAACTTGGGAACTAGAGAGCACAATGCTAGAAAAGTACCCCCATTTGTTTTCTGTTTGATTCTGGGACGGAATCCTTTTAAGGAGGGGAGACTGTAATAACCCCCAAAATTTTCAACTTTTTGTAACCCTTGTGAATAGTATTTTAGCTGAATGAGAAAACTTTTCACGCCACACTATGTAGGGGTTCTGTTATGGATATTCTGGGATATTATTAGTACTCTATGTAGTATATAAGTGTATGTAAAGATCGTCAGAATCCAATTCCGAACACTTTGGTTTTCCCCGGAAATCCACAAGATACGGAGAGAATTGAGTATAAGGTAACAGGATAAAAAGGATTTAAATTAAAGGATTATAATAGAGGATCATAAAAAGGAATATAATGTATTGAGAAAGGTTAAGGAACCTAAGTAATAAGATCCCGGGTATGATCCTTCAAACGATAAACGAGAACGAAAGTTAAGCGAACCGTATAACAGATCAGCGGTCATTAGGCAAACGATTAGGAAGTTAATCAAAGGGATTAGTGGGAATGATGTCATCCAACCAATAGAAAGGGGACAAGGAGGGAAAGATGACATCACCACATGACACAAGCATGACATGGGAAGGAAGGAGGTGTGGTGGCTTTGTAACCACACAAATTCAAGGGCAAGAAGGTAATTGACTAAATCAAACACAAAAGCAAAGCAACCAAGCCAAGTAAATTCATTCTTCATCAAAAATCAAAAAGAACCAAGGCCTTGTTCATCTTTGCTCTCGGCTTTTCACTATTCATTAGGCAAGAAATTTCAAAAATTCAAGATCCAAGCTTCCTAAATTGGTGAGTAAATTCCCTAATCATCTTCATGCTTAGTTAGGGCTATATCATGAGTTTAAGCCATTAATTCCTTCTCAATCTTCTTCATTTAATCAAAGAAGAAGACTATGAATAGTGTTTTCAAGTTTTTAACTTGAAGTTTTTCTTGTTTTCCTTGAAGATCCAAGCTTTCCTAAGACTTCTCAAAGCTTCTTAAGGCTTCCTAGCTCCTCCCACCACTTCAAGGAAGGTATACCATCTCCAAACCCTAGATTCCTATATTATAAGATGATTTTGATTAGTAGGATGATATTGTAGCTTGTTGTTGTGATTAGAGTTTGGGATTTGAAATGGTAGTGAAATGGAATGGTAAATGTTGTGGTTTTGATTAAAAGAACTTAAGTATGATTAAAGTTAAGCTTAGGCATAAGTATGAATGATTAAATTGAATTGGTTGGGGTTGTTATGATGTGATAAGGATGGATGTTGGTTGTATGTTGGATTTGAGGTTGATTTGGAATGGTTTTGAATGGGTTAAAATATTGTAAATCGCGTAAACATAGCCACGTTCGATTTTCTTTAGACTGTTTTTGTGCATAACATTAGGACCCGAGAACCCCCTGCTAGATTATGACCATTGCCATGTCTAGATATCTCATGTTACGAGCTTCTTTTTGATATGTAGTTCGTTCGATTCCGATGCACGGTTTAGGAGAAACGACCGTTTCAAGTAACGGCGTTTCGCGAACGAAACTTTTCCCCTCGCCTTACTTTGAAACATAGGTTAAAGACCAAAAAGGGTTAATTAATGTATGAAACATTTATGGTAAGTGTGTTAGGCAGTTGGTAAGACACTCGCGAAGGAATCGCTTTAAAACTCGTAAAGGTTAAATTATTAAAAATGGTGGAGCCGAGGGTACCCGAGTGAATTAAGCGAATCAGTGAGCGCAAAACAAGCGTTAGAGTCTAAGTTAGTTAAAGTATAGATTTACAAGTGATTTTGGTTTAATTCCAACTTACTTGTTGTTTATAGGTTACCAGACTCGTCCCGAGCCTTTTATCACCCCAAGTCGCTCAGGCAAGTTTTCTACCCGTTATACTGTTGTTGTGATGAATATATGTATATGCATTATCTTGCGATAGATGCATGTTAGTTAATTAGCAAATGTTGCGATATATTGAAACATGCTGATATGGTATATATATGCATGCCTGTTTCATATTCTTGATTTATATATCTGTTGGTTCAAATGCTTATTCATTGCATAATACCTATGCTAGAGATAAGCGGTATTTGCGTATACCCTTGGTATAGGGACCCAAAGGTGAAAACATTTTCTAAAACCGGGAGTCGAGGATCCCGAGTAGATTTTATATATATATATATATATATTTATATATATATATGGTTATAGTTTTCAAAACTATTAATCGAATAAGGTTTATTTGATAACTTTATTTTATTAATGAATATTATCTTGAATATTCATTCGAGGGCTTATGACTCCTTTTATTTTATTAATTGAATATTATTTGAATATTCATTTGAGGATGTATGACTCCTTTATTTTATTTAATGAATATTATTTATAATATTCATTCGAGGTATTATGACTCCGCTTATTACTGAAATATATTCTTTATTTTATTAAAGAATAAGGTGTTAATAATCAAACTTATTTTCGATTATTCACATAAAGATAATACTTTCATATAAGTGTATCTTTGGTTATTTAATACCCGTTTCAAGTATAAGTTTTAAAACTTCTACTACAATTATTTTTATAAAGATTATTCTTTATGGGAATATTATTTAAATAATAATATTCAGATATTTTCTAATATATCGGGACTGATTTATTTCATTAAATCAGCTTTACTCCAAACATTCTTAAAAATGTTTTCGAGTCTTCAAAATGATTTTAAAAGTTAGAGCGGATCCCAAAACTCGTTTTCCGATTTAAGATCTTCCTTTCAAAGGAGACTTGAATATTCGCTCAAAATCTTGGGGATCCGGCTCTGTGGTGTATTTTATATTCGCAACATGGTTGCTGTTTTGAGAAAACAATTTGATTACTTGCCCAATATTCGGGAAGTAAGTCCATCTGATTGAGTCGGCATAAGCGACAGGCCGGGGTACGGTCTATGAATGTGTAAGTGGCTGGGTGCCAGTCCATCAACGCGTGAGTGGCCGGGTAACGGTCTAGCGCGAGGTCCTAATGCGGCCAGGGTGATGACCGGTGAGGAATTCATCCATCTACAGTAGAAAAGGTTACTTATTGGTATCTTTGTCTGATCAGCAAGATATCTGGTTTATGCCAAAATTCTTTTCCTTTCCAAAATTCATTGGATGTTTCAAACTCTGTTCATACTTTACATAACAGAGGTTCCAGGAAATGTTTAAGAGATATATATGTGGATATATATATATCGGAACTAAATAAAGTATCTCGTAACTTTATTTCATTCAATAATATTTCAAAGATTGAATCTATTCAAGTCTTAACTTGTGGTCTCATCTATAGTATGTTTGTTTTTTTTAAAAGCTTATAATACTTTGAACGGTGGTAGTTCAAGTAGCTTTATAAATGATATAAGTGTAGTGAAGTATTGGTAACTTCATTCCTTGTTTTTACTTATATCTAGTAAGTAATTATCTTACGCATGATAAAGATTCTAGTAAGTATCCATTTAGATACTTATATTATTGTTATCACTATGTATTATCTTGCGAGCTGTAAGGCTCACTCTTGCTTTATTTCTTCATCACACAACAACAGTTAGGAGAGATGGCCAGACTCCAGCAGACCCAGCGCAAGCGCGTGGGAAGCGTCCCGCATCTTCCCGATGATGTTGTAGCTGCTATAGCTGCAGAGGTAGATCTAATGTAGTTCAGACCATCTACTTTTGAGAATCAAATTATGTATAATTATAACTTGTGGCAGATAATGGCAATTAACTGTAAATTTATCAAGTAATCATTTTGGGTTGTAATAACTGTTAAATGGTGGATTCAAAGACTTGTACTTATTTCAATTTCATCTCTGAGACTATAACGGGTTGTGGTGTGTGTTAGTGTGGGGTCACAGCATAAGGTTATTATTATTAATTAAGTGAAGTGATATTGTGGAAAGAAAGACCGTGACGACCCGGATCCCCGACCCCGGATCTGGGGGTGTTACAATACTGATTTTGGCAGTCCTCTCACAAGATCTTTCTTTACAAGCTCATTTATGTTGTTGAAATTTAAATGAGAGAGTCTTGTGTGCCAATTCCAGCTTTCTTCAATTGATGCTCTACTCAACAAACAGATTACAGAACCATCAGTACTTGTTGAAAGTCTAGCTTCATAAATGTTTCAATGCCTGTAACCTTTTAGAACCACTTTGCCTGTAGAACCACTTTGCCTGTAGAATTGCTTACAACTTCACAGTGTTCTTCAAAGAAATCCACATGATAACCTCTGTCACAGATATGACTCACACTTAGCAGATTATGTTTAAGTCCTGAGACAAGAGCTACTGTGTCAATGATGACATTCCCAAGATTAATATTGCCATATCCCAGAGTTTTTCCCATGTTACCATCTCCATAAGAAACTCTTGGGCCAGCTTTCTCCACAAAGTCTTAGAGCAGGGCTTTATTTCCAGTCATATGTCCTGAACATCCACTATCTAGTACTAGGATGTTTTTCATGTTGCCCTGCAATCACAAAGACCACTAATGGTTAGTTTTAAGGACCCAAACTTTCTTGGATCATTTGGCCTTTTTAAGTTTGTTAGCATTTGCAGCGGATTTAATATCAGAGTTTATGCTAACATGCTGTTTATCAGAACTTATATCAGACTTTGCATCAGACTTTACACTAGAAGGAATTAAAGTAACTTTCTTCAAAGAAGGTTTTATTTGATAATAATCATAATACAAACTATGATATTCCTTACAAGTATAAATGGAATGCCATAAACAACCTTAATGAAAATAAGGATTTTGTGGCTTAAACCTAACAGACTGACTCTTAACTCCTGACTTAGGAGGTAAAGAGTTTATATTCTTATTCTTCCTGTAAAAAGAAGCAAGATGGTTAGAGTTTCCACAGTTATAACATTTCTTTCTAGGAGCATTAGGAACAGGCATATAATTATTGCTTTTATTCACACCTTCCTTTCTATTCCTATTTTTCCTAGCTACCTTTACCTTGTTGACATTCCTTATTTCTTTCAGCTTATGCTTAAGCTGCTTCTTAGTCATTAAGCCTATGTTAACTTCAGCTGGTTTATCCTGTTCTAATTTATCAGAAGTTGACTTTTCCTTACCTTCTGTCACAGACTCTTTCATCTTTTCAGAATCAGACTTTACAGTTTTAGCTACAAACTTAACAGGATTTACCTTTGGCTTAGCAGTCTGTTTAAGAACAATTGGCTTAATTTGTTCAGTTCCTTTTTCACTTTTATCATCTCCATAACCTAAGCCCTCTTTCACCATAATTGTAGCATTTGACATTTGAGTTGCCCTTCTTATCAGAACTTCTACCTTTCCTGGAAAACTTCTTTCCCCTTCTGAATTTCCTGTAGGCTATCTTTGTGATACCCTTCACCATAAGAGCACACAATTTCATCATCTCTTCATCAGCATCTACTTCAGGTAGACTTTCAGTTTCTGAATCATCATCATCAGAACTTGATGATTCTGAATCAGATTTTCTGATGAGAGCCTTTCATTTGCCTTTCTTTGAGACAACCACTTTGGGGTATTCCTCCTCATCCTTAAGAGCAACTGTCCTTGACTTTCTCCCATGTCTCTTGCTTCATTGATCCATCTCAAGTTCATAAGTCTTGAGCATACCATAAATTTCATCAAGAGTAGTTTCATCAAGAGCATAGTTGTTTGTTATAATAGTAGCTTTCAAATCCCAACTTTCAGGAAGAGCTAAAAGGAATTTTAGATTTGAATATTCAATATCATATTCCTTGTCCACCAATGACAGACCATTCAAGAGTTTGACAAACCTGTCATATAAGTCAATTGATGACTCATCACTTTTTGAGTCAAAGTGCTCATACTCTTGAGTGAGTATAGTCCTCCTGTTTTTCTTGATTGCTTCAGTTCCCTGACACTTTATTTCCAAAGCATCCCATATCTCATTTGCAGTCTTGCATTGAATTACCCTATTTGACATGACATTATTAATGGCACTATGCAGCAAATGCCTTACCTTTGCATCCTTGGAAATAGATGAGATATCTTCAGCTGTGTATTCACTTTTATCCTTTGGTATGGTCTTTGCTGGTTGATCTGCAATTACAACAGAGAGCTTGGTTGGCTTATGTGGTCCTTCATTAATTTTGTCAAGGTATTCTGGATCTATAGCTTCCAGAAACATAGCCATCTTCAATTTCCATATGGGATACTCAGAAGGTCTCAGTATGGGAACCCTAATAGTCTCATATCGATTGTGGATTTGAGTGTTTTTAATTTCTTCAGTTTTGGTGGGCTTGGTTGGAGTTTCTGCTTCTTCATACATGATTGTTTGGATCTTTATTGTATGTGTGTTAACAGATAAGCTCTGATACCAATTGTTAGGTCACACAACACTGTAGAAGGGGGTTGAATACAGTATTTAATACAATCAAATCAATTTCGAACACAAGTAACAGTAAACAGATATATTTAATATAATAAACTCTGTTACAATGGAACTGTTCTCTCTCAGTGATGAACAAATATCACTAAGAGCTGCTAGGTTACAATATATGATCTTCTCGATAATGATAACACATATAGTGTAAACCTATGTCTGTGTTTATATAGTACACAGTTACAAGATAACTTCTAATTGATATGGAATATAATTCTGTCTCCTAAAATATATCAATTAGATATCTTATACAAGTCTTCTTATCTTCTAACTCTTTCCATGCATATCTTCTTTTGTTTTAGTCTCGATCTTCTATCCTGTAAATCAGCTTCCTTCCTTAACTGTAAGTCCTCCCGCACTTAAGTTCTGACATAACCTTAAGTTCTGATATGACCTTAAGTTCTGACTTCCAATAAGTACTGATTCCAATAAGTACTGATATTTTTTGTTTGTTAAGATCTGAAAACTAAACATGAAACATATTAGACATGACATCTCAAATATATCTAACATGGAGATAAGGAAAGTGTGTCACTTACCTGACCAATTTGGATTGGCGACTAGGCTAGCGGTTTCCTAATTCAATGGCTTGTTTACAGGGAAGTTCCCCCGCTTACCTGACCAATCAGTTTGAATAAATCTAGATCTATAAACTTTTTGGTGGTCCAAAAGTTAGGAGTTGTGTAGATTTGTTTTAGGATTACCCTTATATCTAAGATTTTTCTTTATATGGTAACTTCAAATGAGATATGTTGGTAAGATTGCGAAGCTGTATAAACAGTAGACGTAATAACTCAACACTAGAACATGACAAATAAATAATACTACGTCTACACAAGAAATCAGGAAAAAATGAAGACAAGGAAAATACAAAGAATCAAAACATTAGAAGCAATGAAGATGTTGTCTGAGTACCAGAAAAGATTCCAGTGAAAGTACAATGTTTATTAACAGTCAATGTTCGAAGCAATAAAGTTTCTACGAGCTTCACAATGCAATCAAGCCTATAATACGAAGACCTGAATCGAAGTTAACCATCTGTGAACCAGACCAGTTGCATTAGGTGTCAGCAATTCGTAAAAGAAATCTGAGTATTATTTATAGAAGAATCATTAAGTTGGAGTACTTGAATTGAATGTTTATTTGTTAAAGTACAAAAAGAGGTGTGTAGGGTGTACATCTAAACATCTAAGTGGTTACAAGTATAAAGTTTGAGTTGAAGATTGAATATATAGCTAAGTACATCTCAACAACTCAACAGCTAAACGACTCAGAGGCTTACAGGCGGTACAAGGTAGCACCTCCAAATAACTTAAGTACTAATACAAGGAAGCACCCATGTTGGCGCCACCAAGTAGTACCACTTGTATCAGGCGCCACCGAGCTTGAATAGCAAAAAAATAAAGTAATATACTAGTACAAGTACTAGTAAGCGCAACATAAAAGAAAAAATTGATTAGTAGTACTATGGATTTTAGCGCAACCAAATTCAAGGCTAAAATTCTAAGTACAAATATGTTAGTGCTACTAGTTGCGCCACAACATGTTTATACATGTAGTTGGCGCAAGTAATTTCTAAAAAACTTAAGTCATTTGTCTTACCTGTAGTACTACTACTCACCCCTTGGCACCACAAAAAATTTCAAGATTTGCTCAAATAAAGTGTTGACCCTCTTGGCACAACTGATGTCTCAAGCAGTTACTTTATTGGGAAAATAAAATAATTTGTGAGGCTTACAATGAGCTACGTAAATTATTTTTATGTATTAAGTCTACACACAGCAGCAAAAGCAAAATTGGTTATGTTCATCTACTTTCTCACAAGATTTGAAGAATTGAAGCAAAGAGAGACAGGGGAGGTACACACTCAAATTTATATCCGTTAATCTTCTCATCAGAGTAACATTATAATACCCAATTTAACTCTTTTATATTCATAGGGGCTATTATAAACGTTACCCGGTAATTAAATATTTAGATAAACAAAATCTCGATCTTTGTAAAGGATTTAATTTGTTGAATTTTGTAGTAGTCAAGAACTTTGTTGTTCTTGGATTGTAACCGGCTAATATATTTATCAGAATGTAGTAACCCCTCGCGGAGTTATATATGAATATATATTTCCGCGAATATCTTGCGTTCCGCGTTTTAATGTCCTAAATACTATTCACCTCAAGAACACAGAATCACTAACCGAACACTAAATTAATTATCTGTAAAAGATTTGAAAGAATTTTTTTATTTTAGTGAGTATCGTATTCAACCCCCTTTTACGATACTTCGGTACCTAAGAATTGGTATCAAATCCTGTTGATTGATACACAAATCATATCCATATTTATCAAAAATCAAAATTCGAGTTTTTGATTTTAATTGGAAATTTTTTGTTTCGATTAGTGTTGCAGAAACTCTCCCAGGGCAGTCAGAGCTTAGTTCTCAGAATGCTGAAAATTGGAACTGGATTTAAAAATTGATTTTATAAATTTTAATAAATTCATTTTATTAACTTTAATAAAATTTATCATATATATTTAATTAAAATTTATTTTTAAATTTTAATTAAGTTTATTTTTTTGTAAACTTAAATAAGTTATTATCAATTTAATAAATATATTATATAAATTTATATAAGTATATAATTTAAATTTAGATGTAAAGTTTATAATTTATTTACTTTTCCCGAATTGATCACCTCATTTTATGATCATTTTGTTAAGTTAGACTCAAGATTCTTCCGGGCTTTAAAGATGATTTTTATCTTTCGAAGAAAACGAAGACTGATATGGAGAGAAAGTACATCCTAAAGTCACATTAAATGTCGCATTAATTATACTTGGGCTTCTTGTCTAAAGTCCAGTATAGATCTGTCTGGTCCGATCTCGTAACAGACTCAAGACGGCCCATGTAGACAAGGCCCACCAGCTGAGGTCATCAAGGTCCACGAACACAAGCTGTTCATGGACTAGGCCCAATACGGCTAGAAGTGTAGAGACATGTGTTCTAAACGGACTCAAAGTCCTACACAGAAGTTTCTAGAGTTCCTTCCCTTATAAAACTCCAAATCACCATTTAAGTTGGAGACTTGTCCACCAAGTCTCCCAACACAAGTCTAACCCTAAACTCACCTCTATATAAAGGGTTCTACCCCTCAACCTAGAACTATGTTTTTGGTTTGATTCTCTACAACACAGAGATACGTAGGCATCTTACAAGGACTGAGAGTCCTGAATACAAGAGCAGCCATTAAAGCTCGAAGCTCACAAACCCTAGCATTAAATACTAACGTACTCCAGTTTTATTGCACAACATTTGGCATCGTCTATGGGAAGACTACAATAAACATGGTGAACACACGGAGTAGAAACAACAGTGGAACAAACACTCATGTTCCATCGCAAACAATTACATCAATGGTGAAAGTACCACCGTACTCAACTTTTGCCTCCACAAAAAAAGAAACCCTGGTAGGGGCAGCTGAGGCTCAGTCCCAAGGGACGAATCCCCCGGCTCCTCATTGGACGAATCCCCAATTTTAGCAGATACATGTACCTGTAAATTCTCAACTAGTTGGGTATGAGTACTCGACGATCGTGACCACTGACGCACCTTATGAGATGTTTATATACCCCGAGGTTGGAGGAAGTGGACACTCTAATAGGAGTGAAGCACAAGGGCGGATGCCCCAATACATACGCGGCTTAGCTCCTATTTCGGAGGATCAAGAATTCTCTGGACCCTATACTGATAGAAACTCCAAATCATCGGATGATGATGTTGCTCCGAGAAGGAGGCGTGCTGGAAAAGAGCCGATGACTAGTGCCCCAGGAGCACTCAAGAGACGAATCCCCGAGATGTTCAGGAAAAGATCAGGGCTCATGAAGCTGAGATCCAAAGGCTGAAGCGCGACCTGGAGACGCATCTGACTCCAAGAGCCCCACTTGCTCCAAGACGGAGAGATCCTCCTCCAATCATAGACGTATATGGTCCAATACCAAGAAGGGCTGTTTCCCCAAGGGCTGATCCAAGTGATCTTATTCCCCTAGAAGATCCTGATGATCCGAACCCCCTATTCACTGACGAGATAATGAATGCCCGCATCTCAAGGAAGTTCCAGATGCCCGCCATCAAAGCATAAGATGGTACCGGTGATCCTGCTAATCATGTTAGGATGTTCCCTAATGCCATGTTGCTACAGCCCGTGAACGATGCTATTAAGTGTCGGGCATTTCCTCAAAACCTATCGGGTATGGCTCAAAGGTGGTACAGCCATCTGCCCCCAAACTCTATTGGATCCTTTAGGGACTTGAGCCAAGCTTTTATCAAGTAGTTCATAAGTGGCCGATTACATGAGAAGGGTTCAGTTTCTCTCATGGGCAAAGTCCAAGGAGCAAATGAGTCCCTGAGAGAGTATCTGAACCGATTTAAGAAGGAGGCTTTGAAGGTCCCTGATCTTGATGATAAGGTAGTTATGATAGCCCTACAACAAGGGACTAGAGATGAGTTCTTTAAGATGTGCTTGGCTAAGTGCCCTCCCGAAAGCATATTGCAGCTCCAGGATAGAGCCAAAAAGTATATCAAGGTGGAGGAGAGTATGAAGAAGACGACTGTGAATAATGAACCTACTGGAAACAAGAAGCGGAAGACGGATCAGGAGTACGATGTCAAGGACAAGTATCCATGAATTGGCAAAAACTCCGACTCCTCTTCTTTTAAGAAGAATCAGCAACCAAGGTTCGCTGAATATGTGAGGTTGAACGCTCCAAGGAACCAAATCCTTATGGAAATTGAGAAGGACAAAGAGTTCAAATGGCTGAAGCCACTAAAGGGGGTCCCCGAGAAAAGAGACAAGAGTCGATACTGCAGGTTTCATAAAGATGTTGGTCATGATACTGACTGATTGTAGGCAACTTAAGGATAATATTGAGTATTTGATCCGAATTGGAAAATTCGGACGTTTCACCAAGGGTGAAGAGGCTGGAGGCCAAAAAAGAGACAATGATCGAAGAGATGATGATCGAAGGGGTAACGATAGAGATCGCAACCCATATCCCCGAGGGCTAGTAATCAATATAATCTCAGGAGGTCCTATAGCAGCTGGCACTACAAGGAACTCCCGAAAAGCTTATGCGAGAGAAATAATGAGCATAGTTGGAGAGGCATCTAAGCATTCTAAGTCAGAGATGACGCTTGAATTTGGTGACCCAGACCTTGAAGGTTTGAAATTTCCTTAGGATGATCCTCTGGTTATCACTCTGATAATTGGAAATTGTCATGTTCTAAGGGTCCTAGTGGATAATGGAGCTTCCATGGACATTCTGTTCCATGACACATTCATAAGGATGTGCTACAATGATTTTTAACTAACTCTATCTGACGCACCCATCTACGGGTTTAACCATGTGGAATGCAAAGTCGAAAGAGCAATATAAATTCCCCTAACTATAGGGGAAGAGTCTAGGGAGGCCACGCAGATGTTAAACTTCCAGGTTGTTAAATCAGCCTCTACTTACAATACTATCATGGGTAGAACAAGGATCCATGTTTTTAAGGTTGTTCCCTCAACCTACCATATGGTACTGAAGTACCCACCTAGTAATGGTGTTGGAGAAGCGAAAGGAGATCAGAAAATGGCATGTAGTTGCTATTTTGCAGCATTTAGGCCTAATGGAACCGGGGGGCAGGTCCTCCCCATAGAAGACATGGATGTCCGAGAGAACGACGAACTGCGAGGGAAGCCAACCGAGGACTTGGTCCCAATTCCCCTAGACCCCTTAGAGCCGGAGAAGGTCACGTATATTGGGGCATCTCTGGACAAGCCCTTTAAGGGCCAAATGATAACTTTCCTACAAGAGAACAATGGTGTGTTTGCTTGGACAACAACTAATATGCCTAGGATTGACCCGAACCTTATAACTCATAGGTTGAACGTTGATCCAACTCAGAAGGCTGTAAAGCAAAAAAAGAGAACTTATGCCCATTATAGGCTGGAAGCCATTAAACAGGAGGTCGAGAAGCTGTTAGAAGTTGGATTCATTGAGGAAGTGTAATTCCCTGAGTGGTTGGGCAATCCCATAATGGTTAAGAAGGCCAATGGGAAGTGGAGGATGTGCATTGACTTCACTGACTTGAATGATACTTGTCCCAAGGACTGTTATCCCCTACTGAGGATTGATACCCTGATTGATGCCACTGCTGGACAGAAGATGCTAAGCTTTATGGATGGCTTCAGTGGTTATAATCAGATTAGAATGCATAAAGATGACACCTCCAAGGTATCTTTCATAACTAACTCTGGTGTATTTTGTTATCTTGTTATGGCTTTTGGACTTAAGAATGCAAGAGCTACTTACCAAAGATTGGTAAATTAGATATTTTCCCATCTAAATGGGAAGACCATGGAGGTCCATGTTGATTACATGTTAGTCAAAAGCCTAAGCAAGGCCGATCATATTAGTCACCTGAGAGAGGCATTTGAAGTGCTAAAGTACCATAAGATGTTGTTAAACCCGACCAAGTGTGCTTTTGGCGTTGGGTCTTGAAAATTTTTGGGTCATATGGTCTCTAAGAGGGGAATAGAGGCCAATCCCGAAAAGATAAAAGCCATCCTAGACATGGAGCCACCGCGCTCCATCAAGGACGTTCAAGAGCTAACCGGAAGAATCGCAACTCTAGGGAGGTTCATCTCCAAGTCTGGAGACAAATGCCTGCCCTTTTTTAAAACCCTTAAGAAGGTGAAATTTTTTAAATGGACAACTGAGAGCCAAGAGGCCTTTGAACTTCTAAAGAAGTACATGACTGAAACCCCATTGTTGGCCAAACCAAGTTCGGAGGACACCCTTTATTTGTATCTCACGATATATGAACAAGTCGTTAGTGCAGTCCTCGTGAAGGAAGAACAGAAGCTCTAGAAGCCTGTATACTATGTAAGCAAGTTGCTCTATGGAGCAGAGTTGAATTACTCCACCATGGAAAAGTTAGCGCTTGCTCTCATCACAGCCTCGAGGAAGTTGAGACCATACTTCCAGGCTCACAAGATCGAAGTCCTGAGGGAGCAACCCTTGATGAACATTCTTCATAGCCCGAAGGCCAGTGGAAGGCTCATCAAGTGGGCAATTGAGTTAGGAGAATTTGATATCAAGTACAAGCCTCGAACGGACATCAAGGTTCAGGATTAGCAGACTTCATGGTCAAATGCACCATAAACGACCAAGAAGTCGGAGGGCTAGAGATAGTAACCCTAGAAGGAGGAGAAAAAAAGAAAGATAAAGAAACAACCCTGAAGGAGTATTGGGTTATCCATTTTAATGGGGCGTCCAAAACAAAATCTAGTGGTGCAGACCTAGTCTTGCAAAGCCCTGATGGGTTTATATTTGAGTATGCTTTGAAGTTGGACTTCCCAACTACGAACAATGAAGCAGAATACGAAGTGTTGATAGCCGGCTTAGGCTTGGCTAGAGCCGTGAGGGCCAAAAACCTGAAGGTTTGCGGAGACTCAAGACTTGTAGTTGCTCATGTTAATGGAGAGTGTGAGGCCAAAGATGATACTACGGCCAAGTACCTGAGAGTCGTAAAGGTAATACTGACTCAATTTGATGAATGGTACACAGAAAATGTTCCAAGAGAGGAGAACACTATGGCCGATGCCTTGTCCCAGTTCGCCTCATCTGAAATTGAGAACTATCTAAGAAGTATCTACTTCCAGATCTTGAAGATCCCTATTTATGTCATCAATCTGATAGCACTAATTGGTACGATAAGTTGCTAATAGACCAGATCAAGACCTACTTAAAGACTGGGTGGAATCCCGATGATGCCCATGAGGTACGCAAGCTATCGGTTAGAGCATTGAGATATTTATTGATTGAAGGCCTTCTCTGCAAAAGGTCCTTTTTTATTCCGTACCTGAAGTGCTTGAGACCTCTTGAAGTAGATGAGGCACTTAAAGAAGCCCATGAAGAGATTTATGGACAAAACTTGGGGGGCAGGGCCCTCGCTCACAAGATAACTTGGTTGGGATTCTACTGGCCAACTATGCTAGCTGATGCAAAAGCTTATGTGAAGAAATGTGACAAGTGCCAGAGGTGCGCTCCAATAGTATGACAACCCCCAGAGAGGCTTACATCTATCAGCACACCCATCTGTTTCGCAATGTAGGGAATGGACATACTTGGACCATTTCTTGTATCATCGGGATAGAGGAATTTTATTATGGTAGCCATAGACTACTTTACAAAGTGGATTGAGGCTAAAGCACTAGCCAAGATAACTACCAAGCAAATTGCCCAATTCTTTTGGGAGAATGTGATATGCCGATTTGGAATCCCGCGCATCCTTGTCACGGATAATGGGCGACAATTTGATAATGCAGAGTTCAGAGAGTACTGCGATGATAACAACATAGATCTTCGCTTCACCTCGGTTGCTCACCCACAAGCAAACGGGAAGACGGAAGTTTCTAATAGAATCATCCTTGATGGGCTTAAGAAAAGGGTTGAACGCTCAAGGAACACTTGGACAGATGAGTTGTTGCCTATACTATGGGCATATCGTACCACCTACAAAGTGACTACTGAAGCTACCCCATTTATGCTGGCTTACGGAGCCGAGGCCGTGGTGCCCCTTGAAATCACACCTGGATCCCCTAGGATCAACGCTTATGAACCTGAAACCATTGAAGAAAGCATGAGGCTCACTCTCGATCTCATTGACGAGGTCAGAGATGTGGCCAGCGCCCGCAATGCAGAGCATCAATGAAGAGCCTCTCTCTATTATAATAGAAGGGTTAAAGAAAGGTTCTTTTACCAAGGAGACTTGATCTTAAGAAAGATTGATCCATCAGGAGTTGAGGAGAAAGAAAAGCTAACTCCTAACTGGGAAAGGCCGTATAAGGTCAAGAAAATATTAGGACGGGGATCCTATAAGTTGGAAACCTTGAGCGGTGACAAAGTGCCTCATATCTAGCACGTTTCGAACATGATGGTTTATTATGTTGACATGAAAGACATGTTCCTAGTACGTAGTAGTAAATGGGGGAATAAGGTCGACCAGTATACGAGCATCTAATGAATAAAATTCCCGAAGGACCAAAGTACCAAAAATAAAAGACGAATATGAAATCAAATTACAAATGCAGGAGATCCTGAAGGATCATATATCAAGTCATGATGAACAATTAGGTTACACATCGGAGATGTTCAAGTCCATGAAGGACTGCAAATTGATAACCGCTGAATAAAAGCCACACATGGCAAACAAAGCCATACAAGGCCTAAATACTGAAGGACAATCTATAGTCCAAAATCTGATGATTGGCCAATAGTGGAAACCTCAGAAATAACCTAAAGTCTAGAAAAGCCCCACAAATTTACCACATCCGGGTAAGAGCTATGAACAGAGCCAATGGATATGTTAACAGAGCGCACCTCATCATCATGGGTGTCCATCATCTTGAAAAAGTCTTCCGACTGTTGATAAATGCTAAGAGAGCTCTAGAATCTCAATCCTGAAACTTTCTCTCAAGTTTCTCCATCAATGCCACCAAGGCCATGTGCCCATCCCTCTATTTTGCACTCTTAGTGAAAGAAGTTACGAAGTAGGCGTTGGCCCAATAAGAAATATGAGAAAGCTAACTTCACGAAATGTATTTGGTCGACTAAAATCTACACTACAGACTTCAACCTACCAAAGAAGGCTGATCAGCCTCCATAGAAAGCCCTTGACCGACTAGATATCCCTCGGAAAGGGCTCCATCCGACCGTCCTCCAAGGGAGGCCTTAAGCCAGCCAGGCTCCTCCCTAAATTTGAAGTATTGAAAGTTCTAAAAAGAAGAGGTGTACCTGATACAAGGCATGAGCCCCGCACATCTCCATTTCAGGGAAGATATTCGCCTAATTGGAACAAATTTAACCAATGAAAAATTAGGAGGAACATAGGTACCCTCGATAAAGAAGCCTCTAAGGCCAGCTTTAACAAGCTTCCTTTGAATTGTAAGGACCCATCAAGAACACGAACATGATATTTTATATTTGAGGCCTGTCACAAACGTGATCGAGACATGTTGTCCAAGAAAGCAAAAATATTTCCCCTTGACCAACCAGAGGAAGCCGAGTAACCATCCATGAAGATCTTTGACCGTCTAAAGGGTCCTTGGATGAGGTCCCCACCCGGCAAGGCACTCCTCAAACAAAAAAGAGATAAGAAATTCTAATCCATGACTTGATATTGAGAAGATTGAAGTTCAAGAACTTCCACAAAATAAGGTCCCGAAGGGACAAGAAGCTCTAGACATTGAGGTTACGGCCGACCAGGGCCTTAAGGGCTTGGTCTCTATGGCCGACCAAGAGTCCTTAAAGCCGACTCCTCCACATGGAGGGGTTAAGATGACTAGGACGTCCTCGAAAGAACGTATATAGACGTCCAGAACTAATAGAGATGCTCCTGGTGAAGACAAGAACTTTAACGGAAATAAGTTTCGTAAAGAACAGAACGTTCACGAGAACAAGTTTCATGAAGAGTAAGACACTGACGGAGATTCTGGCCTACCAAGAGTCAGTGACGCCTAGTCCTCCACAAGGAAGGATTAGGCCGACTAGAACCCTCATGGAGGGAAATAAGTTTTATGAAGTGTAGAACATTCACGAGAACAAGTACATATTGCTCACTAGAAAAAGGGCACAACGTCCACCAAAAAGAGCAGGATTGGTCAACCAGGTCACATAAAGGCCTTATAGCCGACCAGGAACCCCTGTACGGTTGATCCAGACCCTCCTGAAGGTTTTCCGGTGGAACTCTGAAATTCCTTGAGAATTCTTGAAAAAATAGGCACTCAAAGAGAACAAGTTTCGTGAATACTAGAACGGCCACGAGAACAAGTTTCACGAAGACTAAAAAGTCCATGAGAACAAATTTCGTGAATGTAACACCCCCAGATCCGGGGTCGGGAATCCGGGTCGTCACGAGTTCCATTTCCCTTAATAACACCCAATCTTAATAATTACTCAACTACTCTGTACTGTGACCCCACAATAAACACACACACCACACGTTATAGTCTCAGAGATGAACATCCAAAAATAACCACAAGTCATTTTATTCCACAATTATCTGCCAATACACCTTAAAAGGTTTTCTGAATAAATTTACATTTCTTTGCCATTATTACAATTCATAAATATAAATAAATCTGGTACATCAAAAGTTGAAAGCCTAGCCTATTGGTAGTTCCTACCTCAGCTACGGCGGCATCAATGCTTCTAGAAAACTGCGGAACATCTCCTAATCGCTTGCGAATCGGGAGCTTGGTTCTGTTCATCTTTTCTATCTGTTGTTGTGTGATGAAAGAAGAAAGCAAGGGTGAGCAGCAAGCCCACCAAAATAATATGTATAATGATTAATAGTATATGAGCCTTCTCATAGTACTCATGAAAGTCTTGGTCAAAAGAAATGAACCAAGTTGATATCTTAATGCGATGAAGTCGCAAAATATTCAGTATATACATATATACTTTTCAAAATCTTGGAAGTCCTCTTCCATACATAATATACACAGAGTTCCAGTTTATAACTGTATAAAAATATTGTTGCAAGGTGATCTCATATATCTAACCCTGTCTCAACGTTTTTCTGAAAATCTTTGTCATGCATAAGATAATCATTTACTAGATATAAGTTTAAAAGATGAAGTTACAAGATACTCCAATATACTTATATCTTTTCCAAATATTACTTGAACTACCACCGTTCAAGTTATAATTAGTTTCAAAAGTTCATCACGTAGATGAGACTACAAGACCAGATTTGAATAGATTAAATCTTTAAAATATCATCAAAATAAAATGAAGTTATGAGATACTTCATTTGATGCAAACATCATTTTGAAAACTTGACCCTGCCAACACTCAACAATCGCCCAGCCGTAGCCTTTCTATCTAAGTGCTCTGGGTAGTGTTGCAGAAATATCCAATTGGATGATGAACTCATTACGGGAGTTTGCCGCGCCAGGAAGACCACTTACGATGATCAGTCGTAGTAGTACAACCCCACCATTTTCTACATGTAGAGGAGAACCTGTCGGATTTACTTGTCAACCGAACACTGAACTCCTAAGGAATGGACCGCCTTAGCGGAACTTCCAGGCCATTTGGGCCAATATAATAAGGCTGGGCCGGCGCCACTCGACCACTTACGCCACTCCTAGTTCAGATGAAATCCATGACTCTGAAACGTAAAGCTCGTTCCCCCTTTCCCCAAGTAGAAACTTGTTGATACGGCTCCACCAAGAAGTCGTATCTAGTTGGAAAGGAGAACTCACCGATATTTCCCAGGCGATGCCTGTTAATGGATTAACTTGTTCCAAGAATTTTACTTCCCGAGTGTTGGGTAAGTAATCGATTCATTTAATAAAACAGCAACCTTGTTGCGAATATAAAATACACCACAGAGCCGGATCCCTTAGGTTTTTGAGCGAGTATTCAAGTCCCCTTAAAATGGAAGATCTTGAATTTGAAAACAAGTTTTGGATCCGCTCTACCTTTTAAATTCATTTTGAAGACTCGAAAATATTTTTAAGAATGTTTGGGGTAAAGCTGATTTAATGAAGTAAATCAGTCCCCATTATATTTAGAAAATGTCTGAATATTATTATTTAAATAATATTCCCATAAAGAATAATCTTTATAAAAATAATTGAAGTAGAAGTATTAAAACTTATACTTGAAATGGATATCAAATAACCAAAGATATACTTATATGAAAGTACTATCTTTATTTGAATAATCGAAAATAAGTTTGACTATTGACACCTTATTCTTTAATAAAATAAGGAATATATTTCAGTAATAAGCGGAGTCATAATACCTCGAATGAATATTATAAATAATATTCATTAAATAAAATAAAGGAGTCATACATCCTCAAATGAATATTCAAATAATATTCAATAATAAAATAAAGGAGTCATAAGTCCTCGGATGAATATTCATAATAATATTCATTAAATAAAATAAAGTTATCGAATAAACCTTATTCGATTAATAGTTTTGAAAACTATAACCATATATTTATATAAATATATATGTATATATACATATATACAAAATCTACTCGGGATCCTCGACTCCCGGTTTAGAAAATATTTCCACCTTTTGGGTCCCTATACTAAGGGTATATGCAAGTTACCGCTATCCTCTAGCATAGGTATTATCAACTGAATCAATAATTATATATGGAAAGAATATGAAACAGGCATGCATATATATACCATAGCAGCATGCTTCAATATATTGCAACATTTGCTAATATAAACATCATGCATCTATCGCAAGATAATGCATATACATATACACCACAACAACAGTATAACGGGTAGAAAACTTGCCTGAGTGACTGGGGGTTACGAATGGCTCGGGACGAGTCTGGTAACCTATAAACAACAAGTAAGTTGGAATTAAACCAAAGTCACTTGTAAATCTATACTTTAACTAACTTAGACTCTAACGCTTGTTTTGCGCTTACTGATTCTCGTAAGTCACTCGAGTACCCTCGGCTCCACCATTTTTAATAATTTAACCTTTACGAGTTTTAAGGCGATTCCTTCGCGAGTGTCTTACCAACTGCCTAACACACTTACCATAAATGTTTCATACATTAATTAACCCTTTTTGGTCTTTAACCTATGTTTCAAAATAAGGCGAGGGGAAAAGTTTCGTTCGCGAAACGCCGTTACTTGAAATGGTCATTTCTCCTAAACCGTACATCGGAATCGAACGAAATACATATCAAAACGAAGCTCGTAACATGAGCTATCTAAAAATGGCAGTGGTCATAATCTAGCAGGGGGTTCTCGGGTCCTAATGTTATGCACAAAAACAGTCCAAAGAAAATCGGACATTACGACGGCTATGTTTACGTGATTACCAATGTTTAAACTACTCCAATTAACCACCAACCAACTCATAACCATCAATACAACAAAACTTCACCTAAACCATACCACATCAGTCCATAATCTCCAAGGTTTTCAACTCAAACAACCACAATCAAGACCTATGAACTATAATCAAGCTTCAATTACCAAAACACTTCCAAATCAAACCAAACTACTAATAATCACAATCCATGCTTCTCATTTCACAACACCAACCATTAAACTTACTAACAAATAAAGTAAAGGCTAGGGTTTGAAGTTTATACCTTCCTTGGGAGGTGTTAAGTTGCTAGGAAGCCTTAGGGAGCCTCCTACAAGCTTGATCTTTCCAAAGAAATCAAAACACAAAGTTAGGCTTTGAAGTTTCTAAAAGTCCGATTTAAAGAACTGTAAAAATGAGGGTCTTACCATGATTATTTGGACGAGACTTGTGAACAAGAGTTGTAGGCCATCTCAATACCTTTCCAATGAGCTATAGAACACAATATTTGAGTGAGAAATGAAGGAGATACAGCAGTTTTAGTGTTCTGGTTCTGTTTTGGCCGAGAGCATGAAGAACAATGCCTTGGTTTCTTTTTGATTTTGATGAAAAATGATTTGCTTGGCTTGGTTGGTTTGATTTTTGTGTTTGTTTTAGTAAATTACCTAGTTGCCCTTGATTTTGTGTGGTTAAAAAGCCACCACATCTCCTTCCTTCCCATGTCATGCTTGTGTCATCCTCATGATGTCATCCTCCCCTCCTTGTCCTCTTCTTATTGGTTGGGTGACATCATCCTCTCTAATCCCTTTTGATTAACTTCCTAATTGTTTGCCTAATGACCGCTGATCTGTTATACTGTTCGCTTAACTTTCGTTTTCGTTTATCGTTTGAGGGATCATACCCGGGATCTTATTACTTAGGTTCCCTTAACCTTTCTCAATACATTATATTCCTTTTTATGATCCTCTATTATAATCCTTTAATTTAAATCCTTTTATCTTGTTACCTTATACTCAATTCTTTCCGTATCTATTGGATTTCCGGGAAAAATCAAAGTGTTCGGATTTGGATTCTGACGACCTTTACATACACTTATATCCCATATAAAGTACTAATAAAATCTCAGAATATCCATATCAGAACCCCTACATAGTGTGGCATGAAAAGTTTTCTCATTCAGCAAAAACACTATTCATAAGGGTTTCAAAAATTTCCAAAAATTGAGGTTATTACAGTCTCCCCTCCTTAAAAGGATTCCGTCCCGGAATCAGATAGAAAATGAATAGGGATACTCTCTTAGCCTTACACTTTCTAATTCTCAAGTAAATTTTCCCACATTGTGGTTCTTCCATCAAACTCTGACTAGTTTGATAACCCTTCTCCTAAGCACTTGTTCCTTTTCGATCTATAACCCTTTCTGGTTGCTCCCTATAGGTTATGTCTGGTCGCATGCCTATGCGCTCATATGCCCCTATTTATCTGGCATCCGAATTATACTTCCTTAACATTAATACGTGAAACACGTTATGAACTTGCTACATGTTCGGGGGTACGGCTAGCTCATATGCTAACTTCCCAATACGTCTTAATACCTCAAAGGGTCCAACAATTCGCGGGCTTAGCTTTCCTTTCTTTCCGAACCTCATCCATCCTTTTCAAGGGAAAACCTATAACAACACTAGGTCCCCTACTTCCTATTCCTTGTCCTTTCGTGTTAAATCAACATACTTCGTGTGCCCATCTTGGGCTACTACCAGCCGTCCTCTGATTAAATCTATTATATCCTTGGTCCTTTGGACCACTGCTGGTTTAAGCATCTTGCGCTCTGCAACATCATCATATCATAAGGGAGATCGACATTGTCTTCCCTCAAGGATCTCATAAGGCGATATCTCAATACTGACATATGATCTATTATCGTAAGAAAACTCAATCCGTGTTAAGTGACCATTTCAAATTCTTTCAAGTCTATTGCACAGACTCTCATTATAGCTTTTAGCATTAGAGCTTTTGCTTCTCAATACCCATTCTTTTCCAGTTCGTAATCGCTACTACCTTCCGTTCCTAATATTATACTGGTTATACTTTTGCTCGTTAGCGTTCTATAACCTTTTAATAACCACGTCAACCTTAGTATCACGAATGTGTTTCCATTCCGAATACCACCACAACTTTACTACTCCTTTTTCAGCTGTTTCTATTTCCCAAAGTTTGATCAATCATATAGAAGTAAAGGAATTTGTTGAGAGATCACTATGATCATGAACACTTGTTATATCGCATAGTTAGTACAGAAGGTGGCCAGCCTTTAGTACTTGACAAGCAATTAAACAATAGATGGTATCCTACTAGGCTTCTATCACACAGATAGATAGTCATTCGGCAATACCTCCCCTTCTGGAAGGGTTGTTCTTCTCAGCTTACATGAAATGAAAAGAAGAGAAAAGAACGATCTGAAGAGAATTGTATATTCGTAAAAAAATTTACTGCCATAAAATATCTGGCTTGGAATCTACCTCTGAACTATAGAGGTTTGTCATAGGAGAACAAAACATATACGTATTTATATCAACATCAAGTATTATAGCATCGTATTTCACATGCCTAAATATTTTTTTCTATTCCGTCCATCATTCTATGGACCCATGCTCTTCCTCGAGCTTATATACAATCACCTTTGAAACTCCCTCGACATCGAAAATCAAATCTGGGATCTCATTCTAGACATCATCGTTACTAGAATTCTATGCTTGCACCGCAACCTTCCTCATATAGTAATACGACTCTCTTTTCATAAGAGGGAATAAATATTCAATAGGTAGATACTCTACTTAATTAGTCTATCAATGATAACTTATACACTACCACGACCCGATTAGTGGTACTCAATCTCAACATCCATTCCAATACAACTCTCACGGTTGTAATCAGCTCGTTACTCGCAGAATCATTGCTGCCTTACTATGGTCCACCACTGACCCACTGTCATCATTCACTTTCCATGAAATCTTAATAGCTAACTATACGGAGTCCATACATGTCGTATCAAATCCTTCTAAGGAGGTAACATAATCACCATTTCTGATTCATGAAGAACACTCCTGATCCTGACATACATACATGACATGAAGCAGATAAAATTTTAGAAGAGTTTCAATCAAAGCAACGATAGCAGGTTAATACCATTCTAAATCATATGCCTTAAATAGAAGACTTACTCAAAGGTTCGTTTAGTCCTTTTGAAACATGGTCCAGGCTCATTCTCAAGATAGTAACTTCTAAGATAGATAGCCCGCTCATGGCGATTACACGAATTAAACCTTTACCAACTACTATTACGGTTGGGTATTGCACAGTCATCAGAAGGAATGTCAATCTTCCAAACCATAATACAACCTGCATAGCTTTAACCATCATCACTTTATTCCTCTTACCTTTAAAGTGTCGGCCACCTCTTTGGCCTTTCCTGATAGTAAAATTTCCTTACAGTCAATGTCATTTTAACCACCTTCAAATAAATTTTCTACCTCATTTCAATCACAGCTTATGTGAAGATGTTTTCCTTAAAATCTGATGAGTAAAAAAAAATATCACCATTTTTCCATAAGTTATTGCCTCAGTCTTTAGAGGTTAATCACTGTCACGAATGACTCTCAATCATAATTAGAACATCTTTTATCTTAAGTCCTAATTGCCCTGAACAATTTCGACCATTACTGGTTCGATCCATACCTTCTCGTGGTTTAACACGTGCCCCACTTGGCATCATTATAATTACGTCATATTTCCTTTATCAACATTTCTATTCTTGAGAATTTTGAATATTACCTTTCTCCTTGTAAAACCTCCAAGGTTATCCTTGAATCGTTCCTCATGTATTCCCTAGATACAGGGCATATCAAGATACCATTTATTAATACCAGAATCATTGTCTATATACTTCTGAAAAATTTCTCCACTGATTCTTAAAGGTTGTTGTTACCTTAACCCTTTCCCAATCATTCTGTCAAAACTCATACTGTCCCTATTAAGGGTGAAATGCCAACCTTTATGCATTCCCCTAGGATTCATTTTAAGTTACCGATGTTCTATCCTTAATTCCACCTTTAAAAGGTACCTGCATCCTTCCATGGATAAATCAAGTCATATATCCCTGATAAGGGTGTCTTATTCAATCATTCCCACCTCGATAGTATATGCCTAATTTCACAATGACATATGTATTCAAAATGGGGTCAATCAATATGGCCTCCAAAAGATAACAACGGTTGTCCGCTTGACTCGCCTAATTTGGTAACGATAACAAGGATGTTCTGGAGAATATTGGTCGTGTTCAACGTGAACTTCTTCTTAATAATTCCTTATTTACTTTTGTTATTTATCTCAACAGTCACCTCAATGTTGGGATATCTTTCATACCTGGCGTCTCCCTTTCTGGGTATCAAGCCACCGGTCTTACACTTCACATTCTTGAAGGTCACTTCCTTCATCCAATTTTCCTAATTTCTTACTTTCTTGTCTTCTCAGTCTATCCGCGTCTCATTATTTATCCTTCGAACTATCTCAAGGTTTTCCTCGAATCCTCCCAACTTAAAGGGGATAAAATATACATAACTCTTATGCCTTCAACCATCAATTTTAACTCATGGTGAATCACCCTCATCCTGATGATTACATACTCTTCTATTTCTATTTCTACGAGTCTTTAGGGTTTCCTCATACCCAACTCCCTTATCATTCCTCAAACTCTCTTGCCTTTATATTCCTTTCTCTTATCGTTATTTCATGAACCAACACAACATAAGCATTGATTTCAAACATCCCGTCATTCTGGATTCGTGTCTTCAGAACGAATCTTGATAACTTTTACAACTTAGATTCATAATTCATCATACTCGTCTGCCTTTGTTCTGGCTCTAAAGCTTTTACACTATTCCATAACCTTGGGAATTACTTTCCTGAAAACAATTGGCTGAACTTTAATCAGTTTATTATAATCTCTTGCTCCGTGCCTTCCTTGGCCTTTCACCAGCAGGTGGTCTCTCTCTTAGGAGGGTGAGTGATAAAAACAGTCTTTTGTGATTCGTCAATCATTTAGAATCTCAAATGATTCCTATATTTCTTTTAGCCAGGCTCTTGCCTCGACTAGGTCAACCTGTTCCTTGGAACTCTGAGAGCTTAACGATTTAAAGGTCATGAAAGAATTTCCTGCCGCATTGTCCCCTCAGGGTGGTGGTTAGGGATAATAGTCTAAGTTTTTTTTTTTTAGACAGGTCCATGAATTTCCGTATAGGAGTACCGTCTCGGGTCTCCTTTCCTTGCTCGACTTTCCGTTTCCTTAGTATGAAATGTTTCATCCTTCTCCCATACTTGGGGTTATCTTATACGTTAAAATCCTCATTTTCCACTTCATTATGTTATGGGTTCCTTCTATCTTGATGGCGTCCTCCCTGACTATCACATTCAGGGTTTGCCCTTAATCTTATTCCTTAAACTATGACTTTCATCTAAGATCTCATCTTTAAGCTCTTGAACATTTGGAATCCAAATTCTATAGGAATACCTCATTATTCCCTTATCATCTTTCTCGGTATTAATCTCATATCTATTTGTTGGCTCTCTGCCTTCATTCATCACTTTTTCTGTCACAATATGTTCTTTTCCAATAATTCGGTCTGTATTGCAATCTCAAACAGCTTTTCGGTACTGGCTCCGGTTACCTTCACTTCTATTTCTATTTTCTCAGAATCTCTTTTAAACTCTCCCAAAGACATTATTATCTTGAGTCTCTCCTTTTTACTAAGGGCATCAGCCACCACATGGGCTTTCCCCGAATGATAAAGAATCTCCCAATCATAATTCTTGATTAGCTCTAACCGCCTCCTCTGGCGTATGTTGAGCTCTTTCTGCGTGAAAATGCACTAGAGCACTTATGGCTTAGGTAAATCTCGCACTCCTCTCCATACAAGTATTGCCTCCAATCTTTAGGGCAAAACTATTGCCACGAGCCCAAGCTCATGGGTGGGGATATCGAATTTTATATTCCCTAAATTGTCTTGACGTAGACGCGATTATCTTGCTGTGCTATATAAGAAGCACCCTAATTTCTTATGCGAAGCGTCACTTACAAATCACAAAATCTCTTTTTTTTCCATCCGGCAACGCCAACATAAGGGTCATCACCAACCTTTGCTTCAGTTCTTAAAAGCTGTTCTCGCATTTCTCTGTCTATTCGAACTTCTCAGTCTTACGAGTAAGCCGCGTTAAAGGGGCTACTATCTTTACAAACTTGAACGAACCTCCGGTAGTGACCAGCCAATCCTACCTCTGGTAGTCGACCTAACCACGGTCATCAATTCATCAGTGGTCCTTTATACAATCTCGTCAGGATCCTCCATGGGATCCTCCTCAGCAACTATCCCTTATAGGACAACATCCTCAACCGCTACATCCTCAATATCAACATCATCCGGTCATGCGTTAGGACGCTCTATCGGATCCACAATCTGATCTCCAATAACTAATAAAACATCATCGCGTTGTTGCTCCTCAACCTCAGGGTTCGGAGTTCCGCTACCATATACGATAACGAACTACGCTCCTATCACGATATTTTTAAGGGTTCCCATAAGGGTTTTAACTGTCAGTACTACGTTAGGTAGCCCGACTATGAACTTGGCAAGAGTTCTTATTATCTTAGTTAACTTATCATCTTAACGTCACATCATCTCTGAGGTTTATAACGCTTAGCTCTGATACCATTACTGTAACACCCCCAGATCCGGGGTCGGGAATCCGGGTCGTCACGAGTTCCATTTCCCTTAATAACACCCAATCTTAATAATTACTCAACTACTCTGTACTGTGACCCCACAATAAACACACACACCACACGTTATAGTCTCAGAGATGAACATCCAAAAATAACCACAAGTCATTTTATTCCACAATTATCTGCCAATACACCTTAAAAGGTTTTCTGAATAAATTTACATTTCTTTGCCATTATTACAATTCATAAATATAAATAAATCTGGTACATCAAAAGTTGAAAGCCTAGCCTATTGGTAGTTCCTACCTCAGCTACGGCGGCATCAATGCTTCTAGAAAACTGCGGAACATCTCCTAATCGCTTGCGAATCGGGAGCTTGGTTCTGTTCATCTTTTCTATCTGTTGTTGTGTGATGAAAGAAGAAAGCAAGGGTGAGCAGCAAGCCCACCAAAATAATATGTATAATGATTAATAGTATATGAGCCTTCTCATAGTACTCATGAAAGTCTTGGTCAAAAGAAATGAACCAAGTTGATATCTTAATGCGATGAAGTCGCAAAATATTCAGTATATATACATATATACTTTTCAAAATCTTGGAAGTCCTCTTCCATACATAATATACACAGAGTTCCAGTTTATAACTGTATAAAAATATTGTTGCAAGGTGATCTCATATATCTAACCCTGTCTCAACGTTTTTCTGAAAATCTTTGTCATGCATAAGATAATCATTTACTAGATATAAGTTTAAAAGATGAAGTTACAAGATACTCCAATATACTTATATCTTTTCCAAATATTACTTGAACTACCACCGTTCAAGTTATAATTAGTTTCAAAAGTTCATCACGTAGATGAGACTACAAGACCAGATTTGAATAGATTAAATCTTTAAAATATCATCAAAATAAAATGAAGTTATGAGATACTTCATTTGATGCAAACATCATTTTGAAAACTTGACCCTGCCAACACTCAACAATCGCCCAGCCGTAGCCTTTCTATCTAAGTGCTCTGGGTAGTGTTGCAGAAATATCCAATTGGATGATGAACTCATTACGGGAGTTTGCCGCGCCAGGAAGACCACTTACGATGATCAGTCGTAGTAGTACAACCCCACCATTTTCTACATGTAGAGGAGAACCTGTCGGATTTACTTGTCAACCGAACACTGAACTCCTAAGGAATGGACCGCCTTAGCGGAACTTCCAGGCCATTTGGGCCAATATAATAAGGCTGGGCCGGCGCCACTCGACCACTTACGCCACTCCTAGTTCAGATGAAATCCATGACTCTGAAACGTAAAGCTCGTTCCCCCTTTCCCCAAGTAGAAACTTGTTGATACGGCTCCACCAAGAAGTCGTATCTAGTTGGAAAGGAGAACTCACCGATATTTCCCAGGCGATGCCTGTTAATGGATTAACTTGTTCCAAGAATTTTACTTCCCGAGTGTTGGGTAAGTAATCGATTCATTTAATAAAACAGCAACCTTGTTGCGAATATAAAATACACCACAGAGCCGGATCCCTTAGGTTTTTGAGCGAGTATTCAAGTCCCCTTAAAATGGAAGATCTTGAATTTGAAAACAAGTTTTGGATCCGCTCTACCTTTTAAATTCATTTTGAAGACTCGAAAATATTTTTAAGAATGTTTGGGGTAAAGCTGATTTAATGAAGTAAATCAGTCCCCATTATATTTAGAAAATGTCTGAATATTATTATTTAAATAATATTCCCATAAAGAATAATCTTTATAAAAATAATTGAAGTAGAAGTATTAAAACTTATACTTGAAATGGATATCAAATAACCAAAGATATACTTATATGAAAGTACTATCTTTATTTGAATAATCGAAAATAAGTTTGACTATTGACACCTTATTCTTTAATAAAATAAGGAATATATTTCAGTAATAAGCGGAGTCATAATACCTCGAATGAATATTATAAATAATATTCATTAAATAAAATAAAGGAGTCATACATCCTCAAATGAATATTCAAATAATATTCAATAATAAAATAAAGGAGTCATAAGTCCTCGGATGAATATTCATAATAATATTCATTAAATAAAATAAAGTTATCGAATAAACCTTATTCGATTAATAGTTTTGAAAACTATAACCATATATTTATATAAATATATATGTATATATACATATATACAAAATCTACTCGGGATCCTCGACTCCCGGTTTAGAAAATATTTCCACCTTTTGGGTCCCTATACTAAGGGTATATGCAAGTTACCGCTATCCTCTAGCATAGGTATTATCAACTGAATCAATAATTATATATGGAAAGAATATGAAACAGGCATGCATATATATACCATAGCAGCATGCTTCAATATATTGCAACATTTGCTAATATAAACATCATGCATCTATCGCAAGATAATGCATATACATATATACACCACAACAACAGTATAACGGGTAGAAAACTTGCCTGAGTGACTGGGGGTTACGAATGGCTCGGGACGAGTCTGGTAACCTATAAACAACAAGTAAGTTGGAATTAAACCAAAGTCACTTGTAAATCTATACTTTAACTAACTTAGACTCTAACGCTTGTTTTGCGCTTACTGATTCTCGTAAGTCACTCGAGTACCCTCGGCTCCACCATTTTTAATAATTTAACCTTTACGAGTTTTAAGGCGATTCCTTCGCGAGTGTCTTACCAACTGCCTAACACACTTACCATAAATGTTTCATACATTAATTAACCCTTTTTGGTCTTTAACCTATGTTTCAAAATAAGGCGAGGGGAAAAGTTTCGTTCGCGAAACGCCGTTACTTGAAATGGTCATTTCTCCTAAACCGTACATCGGAATCGAACGAAATACATATCAAAACGAAGCTCGTAACATGAGCTATCTAAAAATGGCAGTGGTCATAATCTAGCAGGGGGTTCTCGGGTCCTAATGTTATGCACAAAAACAGTCCAAAGAAAATCGGACATTACGACGGCTATGTTTACGTGATTACCAATGTTTAAACTACTCCAATTAACCACCAACCAACTCATAACCATCAATACAACAAAACTTCACCTAAACCATACCACATCAGTCCATAATCTCCAAGGTTTTCAACTCAAACAACCACAATCAAGACCTATGAACTATAATCAAGCTTCAATTACCAAAACACTTCCAAATCAAACCAAACTACTAATAATCACAATCCATGCTTCTCATTTCACAACACCAACCATTAAACTTACTAACAAATAAAGTAAAGGCTAGGGTTTGAAGTTTATACCTTCCTTGGGAGGTGTTAAGTTGCTAGGAAGCCTTAGGGAGCCTCCTACAAGCTTGATCTTTCCAAAGAAATCAAAACACAAAGTTAGGCTTTGAAGTTTCTAAAAGTCCGATTTAAAGAACTGTAAAAATGAGGGTCTTACCATGATTATTTGGACGAGACTTGTGAACAAGAGTTGTAGGCCATCTCAATACCTTTCCAATGAGCTATAGAACACAATATTTGAGTGAGAAATGAAGGAGATACAGCAGTTTTAGTGTTCTGGTTCTGTTTTGGCCGAGAGCATGAAGAACAATGCCTTGGTTTCTTTTTGATTTTGATGAAAAATGATTTGCTTGGCTTGGTTGGTTTGATTTTTGTGTTTGTTTTAGTAAATTACCTAGTTGCCCTTGATTTTGTGTGGTTAAAAAGCCACCACATCTCCTTCCTTCCCATGTCATGCTTGTGTCATCCTCATGATGTCATCCTCCCCTCCTTGTCCTCTTCTTATTGGTTGGGTGACATCATCCTCTCTAATCCCTTTTGATTAACTTCCTAATTGTTTGCCTAATGACCGCTGATCTGTTATACTGTTCGCTTAACTTTCGTTTTCGTTTATCGTTTGAGGGATCATACCCGGGATCTTATTACTTAGGTTCCCTTAACCTTTCTCAATACATTATATTCCTTTTTATGATCCTCTATTATAATCCTTTAATTTAAATCCTTTTATCTTGTTACCTTATACTCAATTCTTTCCGTATCTATTGGATTTCCGGGAAAAATCAAAGTGTTCGGATTTGGATTCTGACGACCTTTACATACACTTATATCCCATATAAAGTACTAATAAAATCTCAGAATATCCATATCAGAACCCCTACATAGTGTGGCATGAAAAGTTTTCTCATTCAGCAAAAACACTATTCATAAGGGTTTCAAAAATTTCCAAAAATTGAGGTTATTACAGTGAAGATTAGGACGTCCATGAAAACAAGATTCATGAAGAACAGAACGTTCACTAGAAAATGATCAGAAAAGACTGGCTGAGGCTAAACACAAGTCATTAGTCCTAACTAAGGATTTATCATACTAATCATAATGATTAGCCAAGCTTGTAAAGATTAAGACAATATTAGCATTTCAGCTGAAACCACGAGTACGAGAACATAATGTTCTCCTCCTGACAGATCAGACTACCCTGCAGGAGGCTCCAAAGGTCCATCCGGAGTAGCCCCGACTGACCAGCCAACAATCGGAGGGCATATGGACGATCAGGAGCCTTTGTAGCAGATCCAAGACGGCCACAACTTGCATTCGGAGTAGCCCCGACCGACCAGCAAAAAATTGGAGGGCATATGGCCGACCAGGAGCCTCCGTAGTAGAGCCAAGATGGCCACAACTTGCATCCGGAGTAGCCCCGACCGACCAGCCAATAATTTGAGGCCTTTTAGCCAACTAGGAACCTCCGTAGCAGAGCCAAGACGGCCATAACTTGCATCCGGAGTAGCCTCGGCTGACCAGCCAATAATTGGAGGGAATATAGCCGACCAAGAGCCTCCGTAGCAGAGCCAAGATGGAAAAACTTGCATCCAGAGTAGCCCCGGCCAATCAGCCAACAATTGGAGGGCATATGGCCGACCAGGAGCCTCCGTAGCAGAGCCAAGACATTCATAATTTATCTCTGTGGTGCTCCCGGCCGACCAACCCATAAATTGAGGCCTTTTGGCCAACCAGGAGCCTTTCTAGCAGATCCAAGACGACCACAATTTGCCTCTATAGTGCTACCGGCCGACCAGCCCACAAATTGAGGCCTTTTGGCCAACCAAGAGCATCTATAGCAGAGCCAAGACGACCACAATTTGCCTCTGTAGTGCTCCCAGACAACCAGCCCACAAATTGAGGCCTTTTGCCCAACTAGGAGCCTCCGTAGTATAGCCAAGACGGCCACAATTTTCCTCTGTAGTGCTCCCGACCGACTAGCCCACAAATTGAGGCCTTTTGGCCGACCAGAAACTCATGTAGGAGATCCATGAGGCCTTCAAAAGTTTCTCTGGAGGCCCTCTTAAGAGGTCCTTTGGAAATTTCTCGGAAAGGATAATTCTCAGCAGAACTAAATTTTGTGAAGACTAGAACGTCCACGAGAATGAGTTCGTTGGAGTACACAACATCCTATAAATGAAGTTTGGATAAGTTCAATAAAGTATAAGGCTTCCAATAGAACAAGTTCAATAGAACGAGCACAACACGTTCAAAAGAATGAGTACAGAACGTCCGCTGTGATGAGTACAGAACGTTCACTAAAATAGCCGTAGCCGAGCCATGAGGAACTCAAAGGCAACCATGAAATTAATTCCATGTACAACCAAGAGCAAAAAGGGCATGGAAAGGTATGTAGAAGACTTTACTCTGAGTAAGAGGTTCAAAAAAAAATTGGAGCAGGCACCCCTGGACAGCACAGAGCAGGAGGACCTTCTCCAGGCCGACCAGGGGTGGCCGAACTCTATAGGTTGAGCAGCCCACATGCAAGGATATGTGGTCGAGCAGAGCCTTCTGCAGCAGAAGGTTCTGCTCGGCCCCAGTGACCCCCTGCGAAAATTTCAAAAATTTTGAAAAAAATGGAAAAAAAATCAGAAAAATTTGAATTTTTTTAAATTTTCAGGATTTTTAGATTAAGGTCGATTAGTAAAAAATAGCCCAGATTAGGGCCGATTAGTATATATTAAGCGTAACTAACATAAATTATGGGGAATTAGCGACCTGTGTGATAAAAATAGCCCAAATTAGGCCCATTTAACCTATTTACTCATGTAATTAGTGTGAATTAGGGATAATTAGCATCTTATGCAAGCTTATTAGTCCTGATTAGGCCCAATTAGTGCATTCTAGCTTGAAATTAGGCTCTTTTAAGCCTAATTAGCAGCTTATACAGGGAAATTAGCCCCGATTAGGGCCAGTTAGCAGCTTACACCCTATATTTAACTTTGACGAAGGTTAAGGGGTGATAAATACTCGCTTTTTAGTCTGGATTAGGACCATTTAGTGTTATACACTATCCAAATAGCTAGTACAATGGCCTTAAGTGTTTGTATACTCACACTGATAAGTCATTGTAAATGTGTAGGTCGCTCCACACTTACGATAAAACGGCGATACCCATGAAGGACCGATACCCATGAAGGGCCGATACCCATGAAGGGCCGATATCCGAGAAGGGCCGATACCCGGGAAGGGCCCTAAGTACCCCAAGTCGCGAAAAGACCATTATAACTTCCACGAAAACTCGAGCAGTGTTCACGGAAGTTAAGGGCAAATGATATGGAGAGAAAGTATAGCCTGAAGACACATTAAATGTCGCATTAATTATACTTGGGCTTCTTGTCTAAGGTCCAATATAGACCTGTCTTGTCCGAGCTTGTAGAAGATTCAAGATGGCCCATGTAGACATGGCACACCAGCTGAGGTCGTCAAGGTCAACGAACACAAGTTGTTCACAGACTAGGCTCAATACGGCTGAAAGAGCAGAGACATGTGTTCTAAAAAGACTCAAAGTCCTACATAGAAGGATCTAGAGTTTCATCTCTTATAGGACTCCTAATCACCATCTAAGTTAGAGACATGTCCACCAAGTCTCCGAACATATGTCTTACCCTAGACTCACCTCTATATAAAGAGCTCTACCCCTCAACCTAGAACTACGTTTTTGGCTTAATTTTCTATAACACAGAGATACGTAGAAATCTTATAGGGACCTATAGTCCCAAACGCAAGAGCATCCATTAAAGCTTGAAGCTCACAAACCCTAGCATTAAATACTAACATACTCCAACTTTTATTCCATAACAAAGACCATGTGCTATTCAGAAGGAAAATTCTCAAACACGAAAATTGAAGATAATGGTTTTCTTATTCCAATGAAGCTGATTTCAAGACCTACTGAACAAAATTGTGGAACTTCCTCAAATACTGACTCCTTCGGATACCACTATATTTTCAGATGCAGGAAATAAATGAAGTATTTATGGATATAATTTTTCTAGAAGATTTTAAGACAACTTTACTGATTCCATATTTTACAATCAGATAATGATTTATACCAATGCTACATTTATTCAAAAATCAAAGATATCATAAAGAAAGGAATCGAGAAGGTTAGAGAGAATAGTGTGGACATGCAAATATCTCAGTAACATGCATTAAATTTGGAACTTCAGGACAGAATAGAAGAGTTACTGATTACTGAATCAAGGGAAGCTCATGTAGATTAAAGTGACTTGTACACTTTAAGAATACTTGAGGGACTAGACTACAGGGTAATGTTTCACATGTCAGGGAAGTTTGGTCGCATCAGATTTAGAAGAAGTACATAAGCTATATTCAAGGATCAGGTCTATCTATTCCTAGCAGAGACTCTTCAGAATTCATTTCAAGAGGTGGTTACAAGCTGAGATGGGGATATAAACAAGATTTGATAGTTACAGTTATGACAAGAAATATGTGTCAAGTAACTATCAGGGGTTTACTACAACAAAATAAGAAGCTTAACAAACAAGGATGAAATAGGGACTCAGTTGATAAGTTGAAACAAGGTGGAATATTTTTTTAAGGAAGCAGCCAAACAGAACATATATTGCTTAAGGAAAGAGTTGGGATGGATCAGATGATGAGAAAGAAGGTCATGACTATCTTGCTTTCACAACAATCTCTGAAATGAATCCAACTCACATATTCCAGGTTTCAATTTCTTGAACCACTGTAATATTTTATTTTCAATATTCAATGCTTGTTAAGATCTTAGTGTTTAAATGTTTAACACGCGCACAAGCATGACATCATCACACATAGAAAATACTGAACTAGTTTTCTAGAATATTTTTCTGGTAACTAGGAATGATGTTTACTTGTGCATGATACTGTAGATGATCTTAAATATGTGTTTGAATATTTATTGAACATGATTATTTGTATTAGTGGGATAGAATCTTTTATATGATATATCTCTTAATTATATGGGTTATGTTTCTTGCATTTAATACCTTTGTTTAAGCTTATTTACTGTATTCTCATTACAATGTTATTTTCTAATTCTATCTGAATTATATGTTAAAGTTTACAAGTTTATAAGTTGGATTGTCATAGAATAACATGATTGGACTAGATAGAATTAGTGATTTGTTTGTAAATTTTTTTATTCCATATCATGCATGTCTTGCTTAATTCTTATGTGTAATATTTCTAAATGAATGCCATATATTCTTAATGCAACGCTTACTTGTTTCAATGTCATGAATGCATCTCTTAGTACTAGCATTAATTGTAGAAAAAAAACATGTTTAAGAATTATAATAGGGCAAAGACTGATAGTCCTCCTTATGTAAGGTTGGAATCATTTTTCTCCAAGCCTAGAGATAAATTTGTCAAGGGTATCAAAATGGAAAAATGGTCAGTCAAAGATAAGAATAAGCATGTTAAGGTTGGAGTTATTGTTATCTTTGTTTAAAGTAAAATCTATAACCCGGATGGATCCAAACAGATAAGTTGGGTACCAAGAACTGTTAATCCATTTATGAGTTTAAGACTTAACAAGTTAATGATTCATATGTATTCTTGATAATTGATACTCAAGGCACATGATCAAAGAAAGAGCCTCAAAATCAAATGTGAGTGACCAAAACTATTCTGTTAATAATCTTTGGAAATGACAGCAAAGGTTTATATTACGGGATAAAGTTACATCATGGATTCAATAATTGGTATAATTACAACTAATCATTGGTATCACTGATAACAAAGGGAAGCATCTTTCTTGCGGGAGAATCAAGGCACACATCCTCTTATCAAAAAGTTCTCTAACAAAGGATAAAATGTCAATTCAATGGAGGAGTAGTGTTTCATCTCAAGCATGAAGGTTGAGTAGCTTGCTCTTCATAGAGTAAGGAAATGATATGCTAGTAGCTAACTTGGAATCTCAGGAAACGGTGAATCCAATGGTTTCTACTGTAAAGCTTCACCTGACTAAAAGTTTAGCTATGGCATTAGAAGCTCTCACCCTTGAACATCAAAACAAGGAACTCTTTGGTAAAAAGGGATTAGTGAGAGGACTGCCTCATTTGGAATTCAGAAGGATGACAAATATGAGGCATATCAGAAAGAGAAGTCAAAGACAACATCACACAGAAGTAAATATATGGTTAACATTACTGATCCGCTTTAGATGATATGAATGAATTTTTCTGGACCAGTCAATGTCATTTCAACATCAAAATAAAGATATACTTTAGTGATGGTGGATGACTACTCTTAATAAACAAAGTTGTTGTTCGTGCATTCTCAAGACAAGACATCACATATGGTGATTGATCACATCAAGATGAACAAGCTAGAAGAAATTATAACTAAAATGATCTTGTGGTCAGATTATGGGACTGGATTTAAGAAGCCGTTCTAAATGATATCTGCACCAACAATGTAACGACATGGAATTTCTCGACGTAATTAAGTGAATAAAGTATGATTTGGTGGTATAATCATAAATTATGTGATTAAATGATTTTGATGGTTAATTGTCTTTGTTGTATATTAGTAACTAGGAGCGTAGAAAGATGCGTTCTAATTTAAAGAGTCAGCTTAGGGGTTAAGCTGTGTTATCGGGCCGTCAGGTAGAACGGAACCCGTCTTAAAAAGGGATTAAAGTGTTTAAATGTGAAATATGTGTGTTTATGTGAAATAGAATATTTAAGTAAGTATTACTTTCTAGTGACGTGTCGGTTGGTAAAGAAAATTGTGAAGCGTAATTTAAATGCTGAGCGTCGAGCCGTCAAGCAGAACCTGACCCGGTACCCAAAAAGAGGAATAATAATAAAAAAGAGAAATTTTATGATAATATGTTAGTTGTGATGTGTGAATAGATGTGCTTGCTTATCTGTATGCCTGACTACCTGAACTGTTGATTTTTAAACGGATTTAAGGAATTTATATGATTAAAATAAGGATTATTGGACCTTTATACATTTTTATAAAATTACTCGAAAAAGGTCGAGGCGTGAAATCTGATTTGTTACCTTCAAAGTAGTCCTAAAGACTTTATAAAAATGATAGACGAATTTATTTCGTGATCGTTGCATTTTAAAATGATTTTATGGAGTTAAAATGCTATTTGCAGCATAATCTTGTAAAATCCGTATTTAATCAACCGTTCGTTCAAAAATTATTCTGAAAATATATCTGAAAAGCTAATTTCAAATCCTATATTTTAAAATTGATATTACTTCCATTTTCATCTTTTCTGAGAGAGCTATATAATATTCAAATTCATTTTTGGGAATGAGAATAAAAGAAATGAGAAGTAAAAATCAATTGTGGCATAATTACCATTCTACCCTTTCCATACCATTATATAAATCACCCACCCTTCTCTTTTTCTCCCCTTCTTCCCTCACTTCTCTCTTCTCTCTCTCTTTTTCCTCCCTCACTCCCGAATTCTCTCTCTCTCTCTCTCTCTCTCTCTCTCTCTCTCTCTCTCTCTCTCTCTCTCTCTCTCTCTCTCTCTCTCTCTCTCTCTCTCTCTCTCTCTCTCTCTCTCGGCTCTCTCTCTCCATCTCTCTTCTCTCTCTTACATGCAACCTTAAAACATATCTTAAATTCAAAGATCTACCCATCAACAATCATTATTTTCAGTCCTCTATTCATTTACACTTTACATGTAAGTTTCTAAGCAACTTTTCCAAGCTTAATTTCTTTGGTCATATTCAAGAAAGTGTAATTTCTTAGTATGTGATCATAAAGGAACGTAAACAAGTGTGATTCGTGGTTTTAAGGTTCATAACTCAAAGAGGAGACCCGTGTTGGGCACTCTTAAGTTCGACCACCACCGACCGTGATCAAAGGAGAGCCGGTGGGATTTTAGGAGTGTGATATTCTTAGTGAAATGATGTATTCTTGTTAAAGTATAACTTGCATATTTGATATTTGATGGATTCTTGAGTTTTGATGGTAAATGAAGTTTTATGCTTAGAAAATGGGAGATAAGGTTTATGACTAAGTGATTTTGGTGTTTAGTTGATTGAAATGGGATGCATGTCATAAGATTCTAGATGCATGTCACTAAAAGTTATTGCATGTCAATGTTCTAAGTTTTTTTTGGTCTTGAACCTTTGTTAAGTTCGAATTTTCTTAAAAAAAATTATGTGGGAGGGATGATTTTATTGTATGATAGTATTAATGGTACCATTAAAATGGTTGCAAGTGATTTGGTTGGTTGTGTGCTAGTGTTTGGTTCGAATTTGTGTAAATAAAAAGGAGAGGAGTAGTTGTTTGCTTAAGGTGTTTAAGGTTTAAGAATCAAAATATCTTTTGTCTTGATTAAATGGTTTTAGTTTGAATTCTTACTTCTTAAAAAGGGATTTTTGATTTTGATTCATATTTATAAAGGGTTTTGATTTGTGGATTTAAACTTGTTTCAGTTTTGTTTGAAAAAGGTTTTAAAGGATGAATTTTGGCTTGAACTAAAGATTATAAATGATCCCTATCCTTGCATGTCAATTTGTGGTGTTGCATGTGATGTTTCTTGAGAAATTTGAATGGTATAAGTCGAATTTATAAAAAAATAAGATGGATTATGTGCTTGAAGTCTTGTTTATGTGCTTCCATGATGAATTAGAGTTAGATATGGATGAAATAAGGATTGCATGTTAAGATATGAGGTTGTATTTGACAAGATTAGAGTCTAAAAGAATCATTGGATCTCTTATTTGTGTTATGTGATGAAGCTGAATGGTTTATGGTTGTAAAAGTAATTTATTTGAATCCAATATCTTACCAAGTGAATGCATGTTCTATTTGGTTCAAGTATACGAGTTATGGTAAAAATGTGTTGTGTCATTATGATTGAGTATATATATACTCATAGGGTATAACAATAAAGGGAATTGTTAAGCGTTCTGGGAACGTCGAGTGGGAATCTGATTAAGGTTTTGATTTTTGGATTGTAGATTTGGAGCGTGAGGGCATTCGGGCTAGGAAAGGGAAAGGTATACTAGGTGGAAGTAGTTCAACTTCCGTAAAACATGAAAGCAAATTCAGGAAAGTAACTATACTTACGTGTGCAATTATTATAGAGAGGATATTGTTCATGCCATGTAGAGTATTGAACTGTTATAGTAATATACCCATGTTATTGATTCTTGAGATGTCCTGTCATTGTCCTTGTGAGCCTTTTTATTGATAAGGTTATTGTTCATACCTTTTAGTAACCTTATCTTATCCTAACATTTGTTAATACCTTGAATTCTTGTAAACCCTATAAGAACCTTTGTGAACCCCTTGTGTGATGATCCTTTATTCCTTTGTTTACCTTATTCCCTAATGATCCATGAAATAATTTTGATTCTCTAACTTGTATACCTTGTTATCATTTGATCAAGATCCTTAGCATTGAACTTTGCTTACCTTTGGTTTATTCATTTCCTTTGAATTCTTGAAATAGAACTTAAGAATGAGATTCGACTTGAAAGAGTTTAAATGATTTCATATTCTTGGTAATGATAAAATGGAATTAGTAAACCTTTTTTTTCAACACAAAGTTTTCCAAACGAATTCCTAATGGATTGGATTGAGACGTAAGAGACTAGTGGGACTAGTCCAGTCATATAAAGAGGCTAGCGGGGCTAGTCCAGTTTAAGGCTGAAATTATGCCATAGGTACCTTAAAGAACGGATGGAGGTCGGTACGGGCTGATCACCCGTATTATTATGAGTTGAAAGTTAAAGAAGTCCAATCAAGGGTTCCATAACTACTTAAAGAGGAATTGAATTTTCTATTCAGTAATTGATTCTTTGAAAATGAAAAAGGTTTATATTGTTTTGAAAAGAGTTGATTGTTATATTGTGAAGCTTACAGCTTGTGAACCTTGATTTTGATTCTATTGATCATATAATTGATTCTCAATGATGAAAAGATTATCGCTTTCCATTTGAAAGATTATTTGTGATCCTGTTAATGATTTGTGATGAACGTCGGTTTTCACCCTATCTTGAGCCTTGTTCCTTGAAAGCCCAAAGTTTTTCTTCATAACAAAAGACAGAAATCTGCCACCTAGAAATGATAAAGTAGAATGCCTTGAGATCAGAAATGGTACATTGTGGATTTTGTATCATAGAACTGTTTTATAGTTACTTGCTGAGTTTTATACTCATATGTTTTGTCTTAATCTAACCATGGCAGTTAAGCAAGAAGATGGTCAGGCTTAGGCGCATTGCTCGTAAGAGCGTACCTGGTGGTCCCTACCGTGTTGAATGCTTCCGGTTGCCAAAGCAGGTAGTATAGGTTTTGAGTGAGCAAGCGCTTAGCCGAAGAGTTGTTAAGATACAATGGGTTATCTGTCGATTCCAAGTCGGGATCGACTATGTAAATTTGATTTTTTTTGGGTTGTAAATTATATTTTATGGTTGGTAGTTGTAATCTTATCTCAAACTTTATCCTGTTTGATCCTGTTAGTAGTTAATCGGGGTTTATGCTTATTTAATTCATAGATTAAAGGTGTATGGGTCCTCATTTCCTAACCCCGAGATTGAGGGCGTCACAAGTTGGTATCAGAGCTATATGATTTAGTCCCTGAGACAAGTTAGGATAAAAAGGGTATTTTGGGTATATATTATATCGCAAGAGAGTTCAACTCATATAGAGTTGGGTTAGACTGTTAGGTATAGTCTGAGGAAGGTGTATATAAGCTAAAGTAGTGACTAGAGTTAGGGTGTGAGTTAGATGGAAGCTTAATTTAACCCTAATGTTGTTTCTTGGTTGCTGTTTTGTGTTTTCTCTCAGGATCCCAATAGTGTTAGTGATTCTGATTCAGAGGTTAGTTTGACCAGTACCCCAGTGGACCCCATTCCACCCTCTTCAGAGGAGCCTGTGTATATTAGTTCAGATATAGAGGAGGATCCATCTGAGAGTAGTGAGATCCATATGCAGATATCACCCTTGAGGCCAGAGTCAGAGACCCCAGCCCCTGATCCAGAGTCTGAGATGCCTAAGATTGTGTCTATCAGTGTTGATGGCAAGTTAGCCCGGGATTGAGACTTTGTTTACTCCCGTATTCCTGAGTTGGGAGCTTTGGTGGATAGGTTAATTCGAGACTCTAGGCAGAGGACTTCAGTAGTGATGGAGGAGTGGAGAGCTAGGATTCAGTTGGTGGAGCAGGCTGCTCAGAGGAGATTGGATGAGGGACCATCCACTAGTGATGTTGATGCTGAGGCCCAGAGGCTGCAAAAGATTATTCGCTGGATGTTGGTTGTGTTGAGAGAGATTCTGGATGATTAGAGTTTAGTGTTGGTCAGGCGGGACTTTTGGTGGAGCCCGTAGTTGTTGTCTTTCAGCGCCGGTAGGCTTTGGGATACTTGGTCAGATGTCGGGATCCCTTTTTCATTTGTTGTATTATATCTCAGAACTTCATAGTAGTAGTTTTTAGAAGATAAGGGTAGATAGGGGGATGTTTTCCAGTTTTTCCTCTGTTTAACCCTGTTATTGTACCTGTTTCCAGAACTTGTCATAATAAAACTTTTATCTATGTACCTTTGGCTTGTTGAATAAGTCATATATCTTGTTTCCTATTGTGCACCCTGGAAAATCTTTATAAACTCTTTTGAACACCATGTTTTCATACAACCGTGTTTAAAATTTCGTAAATCATACCCTGGGCCATGAGAAAACAACACTGATATGAGAAATTATATAGTAATAGGATTGCATGTGCAAAATTGGGTAAAGCCTAAAACCCGCAAAAGAAATTTCGTAATGAAATGTTGTTATATATATCTGCCATGTTATCGTATTGCTAAATAATTGCTCAATCAGGTTTGTAAGAAATGGCCAACTCCCCGGATCACCAAGAAGAAGAAATCCAAACCCAAGACCCAGAAATGAATCCAGAAACCACTATGATGAGCAGACTTGCTCAGCTTTTACAACAACCCGTAGTCCTTAAAGTTGGAAACTTCAAACACTTTCAATCTGTTAATTCCCCAGAGTTCTTAGGTTTTACAGACCCGATAAAAGCTCATTCGTGGTTAAGAGAAATGGAGAAAGTGTTTGAGTTAGCGGAAGTTAAGGATGAGAAAAAAGCTCAGTATGCGAGTTATTACCTTAAAGATGAAGCGAGTTTATGGTGGGAATCTTCGAAGGCGTTGCTTGAAGGAAATGACTTATCATGGGAAAAGTTTACTGAAATGTTTCTGGAAAAGTATTTGCCAAGTTATATGCAAGATCAGTTGGAGATGAAGTTTTTGGACCTTAGGCAAGAGGATATGTCGGTAGTAGAATATGAAGTGAAATTTTTGGAGTTGTCTAGATTTGTACCGGAGTATGTGAATACGGAGGCGAAAAAAGCCAAAAGGTTCCAACAGGGACTTAGGCCGTGGATTAGAAGTCAAGTGGCGTTGTTGGAGATTAAGAATTATGCCGCCTTGGTGCAAAAGGCAATGATAGTGGAAAGAGAGCGTGAAGCTGTAAAAAGAGAAAATAAAGGTAGGAAAAGGAATTTTGAAAGCTCGGAGCAAGAGCAAGGAAGTTCCAAGTTTAGAGGAAAGTTTGGTAAGAATGGTGGAGGTCAGAACCAAAAGTTTCAAAAGTTTAAACCCGGTAACGGAGCTCAAAAGAACCGTTTCCAGAAAGTAGGACCACCGGGAAAGGATTGTAGACCCCAGATTCAAGAGTGCAAAGTTTGTGGGAAGAAACACCCGGGAAAGTGTAACAAATTGGATGTGACCTATTTCAAGTATAACCAGAAAGGGCATTATTCTTCGGAGTGCCCGAATGGAGTAAAGAAGCCTGACTTAGCTTGTTTCAAATATGGAAAGGTGGGCCATATGGCCAGAAACTGCAAGGAGCCTGTTCAGAAGGCCAATGTTCTTAGTATTGCTGGATCGCCGCCTCTCCCAGCACCATCTGCTAGACCCAGAGCTAGAACCTTCAATATGACAATGAAAGATGATGTGCAGGATATGGACGTGGTGGCAGGTATGCTTGTTATTAACTCAGTAGAAGTAAAAGTATTGATGGATTCTGGAGCAACTAGATCTTTTATTTCTGAAAGTATTCTTGATAGACTTAATTATGTTGCGTACCCTCTGGAACCTAACTAGATTATGGAGGTAGAAAATCAAGAAAAGTCATTGTTGATAAAGTTTTTCCCGATTGTGTTGTGGTTATAGAAGGTCGGCACTTTTCTGCTGACTTAATCCCTTTTAAGTTAGGAGAATTCGAGGTTATATTAGGAATGGATTGGTTGTCAAACCACGAGGCGTAAATAGAGTGTAAAAGTAAGAAGGTGAAGTTAAGAACCAAGGATGGCGATGAAGTGATATTCAAAGGGAAAAGACAAGAGAAGAAGTTTCTAATGGCTATTGAGACGAGGAGATTGTTACGTCAAGGATGCGAAGTTTATTTGGCTCATGTCAAGGACGTAGAGAAAGAATCCGTAAGGATTGAAGATGTTCTGGTAGTAAGAGATTTTCCTGACGTGTTTCCAGATGAATTACCTGGACTACCTCCAAATATAGAGATCGATTTTACGATTGATTTGGCTCTTGGAACGGAACCAATATCGAAAGCTCCCTATCGTATGGCACCAGTCGAGATAAAGGAATTAGCAGCGCAGTTGCAAGAATTATTAGATAAAGGAGTGATACGCCCGAGTGTATCCCCGTGGGGTGCACCGATATTATTCATAAAGAAGAAAGATAGAAGTGTGAGGTTGTGCATTGATTATCGCGAATTGAATAAGTTGACGATTAAGAATAAGTACCCTCTTGTTAGGTCCCAATGTGTTTGTAGAAGGGGGGGTTGAATACAAACAGTACCAAATAATCGAATAAATGCGGAATAAAAAAAATGAAACAAAATTCAAGTTAAATAAAAATATTATTAAACTTGAAAGGTGTTACAATAACTGTATCGATTACAAGGTATTAATCTCAAATCAATTATCACAAATCTAGAATAAATTCGACATGAACTTTTTCTATTTTTGCAATAATTAGAATCAAATGTTAAACGTGATTTGAGATTAAGTTCTAGGGATTTTGATCCGCTAGATTGTTAAACAAGAACAAGAGAATGATTTCTAGTTGATTGGATTTAACTTTGCAATCTAGAAATTGATCTTGAATTAAGCAGATAAAAAATTGAATGTTTCAGAGGCGGCTGCTTTTTCTTTCTGTTTGTTCTTGGCTTCTATTTTTTCTGGATGAATAATTAAGTTGCTGCTGCTCTGCTTCTTTTTAATCAACAGCCGTATAGAATTGAACTAGCATGACAATCCTATAGCTGGCAAGACTTTCGGTAGGACAATGGATTGAACTAGCAAGACAATCTGAATGAACTAGCATGACAATCAGAATGAACTAGCATGACAATCATCCTCCTAGTGTAACTTTCGGTGAGACTATTGAAAATGGCCTAGCATGACAATCGGTATGACAATCCTGATTGTCATGCTAGTTCATTTTCAATTGTCTTGCTGATTTAATGCAGATTTTAATCCAATTAAAATTCTGAAAATCATTAATATTAATTCAGAATTAATTAATCAATTAATTCAATTAATCAATAAATTAATCTTTGCAGATATAATTTATTTTCTTAATTAAATTATATGACTTAATTAATTAATAGAGAATTAAAACTAATCTTAAGCAGCAACCATTCTTCTGAAAATCTTCTGATAATCACAGTCAATTATGAATCAATTCCACCACTTCAACATTGACACTCGATGTACTGTCTGGTTCATGAGTGACTAACTTCCGTGACGTTTCTTCATGTCTTGACTTTGACACTTTGATTTTCTTCAGATTAAATCCTTGTAATTAATTGATACCCTGACGAGATCTCTGTCACTTGATTAAATCCACGATCTTGATTTTTATCACTGAGGCATGATCAACTTCTTGAACTTCTTCCAGTGAATTAACTCCTCAAGTCTGTAGATGAACCTTGTTTCTGAATCCTTTGACAGATATTACTTTGCGAGATCTCTCTGACGGTAGATCCACTATTTACTTATAACATTCTTATTTGAGTTGAGTTGAATCCTCGAATATACAAATAGGCTATGACATATGACTTACAATCTCCCCCTATTTGTTTGTTAGACAATAACACAAAAATACCTAGAGGATAACTCAACTAACAAATAAGAAAAAGATATAAACATACATGCAAAGTAAATAGTAGAAAAGTTCTGGATGAGATTTAACATTTTCCAGATTCCAAGTAGATGTTCCTCTAGACTGAACATATCTTCAAGTAGTTCCATCTTCATTTGTACAACCACATTTCCTGTTGAGAAGCCCATATCTCTTGCTTCTCCCCCTATGAGAATCAACTGATTAAAGAAGATCACCTTCGTTTTACCACCTCTCCCGTACAATAGGATCCGCAGATAAAAACCAATGGTACTCCCCTAACAGCTTCTTCCCTTACTAGGAATTCACCTTGTGTTTACCACCTCTCCCGTACAATAGGATCCGTAGTTACAAACAACAATGGTGTGGTGTAGTGTACATTTTTAGGATCTTTTTCTTCCTCCCTGCTATTTCTCCCCCTTAGTTGAGGAATCCTCCAAACTATTACTTAAGCTTTTATCTCCCCCTTAAAGAAGGAATGTATGCCGTCGTCTGAAGGAGTTCTCATATTCACTTGGTTGGAAAAGAAATAAAAAGTAGTTTCTCTTTCTTCCTCACTGTGAGTGTGTGATTCTGTTTAGTGTACCTCACATGTGTTTCACTCTTCTCTCCACTCGTGTTTACACTCATTCTCACAAGTGTATCACTCCACTCATAGCTCCAAAAATCAGTTGTACCTGCAAGGAAAATCACCTTAGCCATCCTTAAGGAGGTCATAGGTGGTGCAATGGGAGTTCGCAAATCCCCATCCTTGTTAAACTCGTCAGATGAATCTGAGTCATAATCTACAAGTTGCTAGTTTCCCTTTGAGGGTTCCAGATTTGAATTCTGGGAAGGTAAACAATGATCCAAAGAATTTAGCATAAAGATCAAAGTTCCCTTCTAATGTCTGTGAAGACATTTCCTTGTGACTCATCAGGTAATATCTGAATCATTGTCAACAAGTTGCCGATCTGCGCCTATGTCAGATCCACTATCCGCAGATGCATCCAGGGGATTTAAGCCTGGGGAGGTAGACACTGACCACTGACATATGGCTTTTGGATCAGTATCCTCTCCTAACACCTGTAAAGGCAATTGGTCCATTAACGAACCTTGAACAATCGAATCTGACCTTAAAATGGTCGAAACTCTTGTTTCCGTCAACTCATCCTTTGTGTGTGTAACCTTTCCTTGTGCATCAAGAATTGTTTATATTTGAAGTGGTGACACTACATCGGATACCTTGGCCGATAGGCAAATTTCAATAGACACACCATGTTGGGAGAATGAATCTAGTAATTGTTTTTGTGCCTTTTCAGCCATTACATCTTTTTGAGAAGATGTATGGGGGTTAGCAGTTGTCTCGGTTTAAATATTACTCATCTTTGTAGGAGACAGAGCTACTGGGTTGACTACAGAACCTTCCTTATGTGGTGCACTAAGGCACTATTGTTAGGAATATATGTGCATTAGTTTGATGATATGTTCAACAAAATACTTAAGTAGAAATTTAGTGTCAGTAGCCTCAACGGATAAGACCACTTTGGCTATCCGTTGATGGTGTAGCTTTACTTAGAAATAAGTCTAGTATTGTAGCATATTTCAGTCTCTGTATTTAAAATGTAATTCTTAGAAGTTGAGAGAAACTATAAGTCATGTTGACTACTAGATGATATGCAGATAGGAAGGCCAATTGTAAATATTTCATGCCTTGTAATTTTGTATAAATGAAGTGGTATCAACGGATGACTTAAAGACCTTCAACGGATGAGAAGCTAAGCTTCAACGGATGTCTCTAAAGTTTCAACGGATAACATCCTTCAACGGATGAGAGCATCAACGGATAAATGCATCAACGGATGAAAGCTTCAACGGATAACATCCTTCAACGGATGAAGTCATTAACGGATGAAAGCTTCAACGGATGTTCTGCTAATTAGCCGTTGATAAGTGGTAGTTGTACCTACAGACAGAGGCACATGGGTTGACAGAGAAAACTGAGATGTGGTAGCCGAATTTCAGGATCAACAGAAAAAGCAGCCGTTCTTCTTTAGTACAAAGATGCAATAGTCAACAAAGTACTGGAGTGAACAGGAAAAGAAGTAAGTGAAGAACTTATTTTACTATTGTAATTTTATATTGTTTTTCACTTGTACACTTGGTAATATATAAACCAAGAAGAAGCTAGTAATTAGAGAGAGATTTTCCAGAGCTGTTAAGAAATATCTTGAGAGAAAATTCATCTAGTTTGTACTAGGATGCAGCTGTGATCAACATTGTTGAACACAGATTTTCTAATATACCATCTCTGGTGGAACAACAAATCCACCAGAAAAGTTTTTAAAGTTTGTTGTGTTCTTTACATTTTGTGTTTGAATATATATCTGTCTGCATTAGCTCAAAGCAATTCATACACTTGTTCATCTAGAACACACTGCTTTAATAAACTTCTCAAAACCTGAAAAAGTTTTGAGATTTACATTCAACCCCCCTTCTGTAAATCTCATTGTTAGTCCTCTAGGAATAACAATTGGTATCAGAGCAAGCTCTTGACACACAAAGAGTTTAAAGATCTTGGAATCTAACAAAGATGAGTAAGAAGGATATTGGAGTAAAGATCCCAGTTCTTGACAAAGACAGTTATCACCACTGGAAGGTGAAAATGCACCTTCATCTACTCTCCCAAGATGAAGGTTATGTAAACTGCATTGAGAATGGTCCTCACATTCCCCACAAAGTAGCCACAGTTGCTACGGCCACAATTGTTGTTGGTCAATCCATTCCAAAACCTAGAGCAGAATGGACAATGGAAGACACAGAAGAAGTCCACAAGGATAAGAAGGCTATGAACATTTTGTTTAATGGTCTTGACAAGGATATGTTTGATAATGTGATAAATTGTTCAACTGCCAAAGAGGTTTGGGACACAGTTCAGTTGCTGTGTGAAGGTACAGAACAAGTAAAAGAGAACAAAATGCAGCTTCTCATTCAACAGTATGAGTACTTTCATTTTGAAGAGAATGAATCTTTAAATGACACATTTAATAGATTCCAAAAGCTGTTGAATGGACTGAAGCTGTATGGTAGAGTGTACCAGGTGAAGGATTCAAATCTTAAATTTTTGAGATCCTTACCAAAGGAATGGAAACCCATGACTGTTTCCTTAAGAAACTCTCAGGATTATAAGGACTTTACTCTTGAAAGATTATATGGAATCTTGAAGACTTATGAACTAGAGTTGGAACAGGATGAGGTATTGGAGAGGGGGAGAAAGAAAGGAGGTTCAGTTGCATTGGTAGCTGAAAATGAGAAAGAATGCAGAAAAGAAACTGTGAGATCTACATCAAGCTCCAAAGATGGTGTAAGAAATCCAGAATCAGACAAGGGTAAAGAGCAAGTTGCTGAAAATGAAGACAACTCCAGTCAAGATGACTCTGATGGTATTGATGAGCATCTTGCATTTCTGTCCAGGAGATTTGCAAAGATGAAGTTCAGGAAAAACACTAGAGCCACTAAACCCTATAAGAACATGGTGGACAAATCCAAGTTCAAGTGTTTTAATTGTGGTATAAGTGGACACTTTGCAAGTGAGTGCAGAAAGCCAACCTCTGAAAAGAAGAAATTTGAACAAGTAGATTACAAAAAGAAATATTTTGATCTACTCAAACAGAAGGAAAGGGCTTTCATTACTCAAGAAAAGGACTGGGCAGCTGATGGAGATGAAGAGGCTGAAGATGTGGATTATGTCAACCTTGCTCTCATGGCTGATTCTGAAGAAAACGAAGTTAGTTCATCAAGCAATCAGGTAATCACTACTGATTTAACACAGCTTACTAAAGAAGAGTGCAATGATGCTTTCAATGACATGTCTACTGAATTGTATCATTTGCGTGTGTCTCTTAAATCTCTTGCTAAAGAAAATAGTAGGATCAAAGAGAACAATCTGTTTTTAAGTAATAGAAATACTGTGTTAGAAAATAAGTTGATTGACCTAGAGAAAACCAAATTGCATTGTATATCTGTTGAAAATGAACTAGCTGAATCTGTTAAGAAAGTAGAAATACTTTCCAATCAATTAGAGAAAGAGCAAGAGGTGATTAAAGCCTGGAAAACATCTAGGGATGTAAGTGCTCAAATTGCCAAAGTCCAAGGAATTGAATCATTCTGTGAAACTGCCTGGGATAAAAATAAAAAGAAACTGGAATTAATTGATGGACTGTCAACGGATGTGGAATCAACGGATGATGAAAGTTATCCGTTGAAGGAAGAAAAGGAACATCCGTTGAAGGTTCCTCAATTAAAACAGGCAGATGTTTCTAAAAGAGAAAATCTAAAGAAACTCAACAAAAAGTTTGGTTCAACTTCAAAGAACTTTGTCAAAGAAGGAGCAAGCACATCCAAAGATGTCAGAAAGGTGAATGTAGGGCACATGACCTTAGAACAGTTAAACAATAGGCTCAAGATGGTTGAGGATAAAAAGGAATCCAAAAGGAAATCCAACAGAAATGGGAAGGTAGGAGTTAACAAACATAACAATTACACACCTGACAAGTATGCTCCTAGAAAAAGCTGTGTGCATTGTAGTAGTGTTAATCATCTATCTGCTAACTGTAAATCTATTAAGAAATCTCCCATAACTGTACCCTCTTCCATGCCTAACATGTCTGTATCACCTCTACATGCTATGCCTGTTATGTCTCAACAAAATCCTTATGCACATTTTGCAAACATGCCATATTTTAACAATCCTTATCTTGCTGCATTCAGTATGCCTCAAATGCCATACAATATGCCAATGTGGAATAACATGTATGCACAATCCATGCCTAATAATTCTATAAATGTGATGGATAATGTTGTGACTAACCCTACACCTCAACCAACCACATCTAAGACCAAGGTTGACTCAAACTCACCTAAGTCTAAAGATGCAGGAGGAATGAAGTCTAGGAGAAAGGCTAACAAGAATGGACCCAAGGAAACTTGGGTACCAAAATCAAATTGATTGATTTTGTGGTGTGCAGGAAAATAGAAGAAATCTATGGTACTTGGACAGTGGCTGTTCAAGACACATGACTGGAGATTTCTCCCTGCTCACAGAGTTTAAAGAGAGAGCTGGCCCCAACATAACCTTTGGAGATGACAGCAAAGGGTTTACTATGGGATATGGCTTGATTTCAACAAGGAATGTCATCATTGAAGAAGTTGCATTAGTTGATGGTCTCAAGCACAACTTACTGAGTATCAGTCAACTATGTGATAGAGGGAATACAGTTTCCTTCAATTCTGAAGCCTGTGTTGTCACTAGTAAGGAAGACAACAAAGTGGTTCTAACTGGAGTTAGAAAAGGAAATGTGTACTTAGCTGACTTCAACTCTACAGATGCAGAATCTATTACTTGTCTCTTCAGCAAAGCAAGTTCAGTTGAGAGTTGGCTATGGCACAAGAAGCTATCCCATTTGAATTTCAAAACAATGAATGATCTAGTCAAAAAGGACTTAGTAAGAGGAATTCCTCTTGTTGAATTCTCAAGGGATGGTCTGTGTGATGCTTGTCAGAAAGGCAAACAAAGGAAAGCATCATTTCAGAAGAAGCTTGAAACAACAATTGATGAACCATTACAGCTGCTACATATGGATTTGTTTGGACCAGTCAATGTATTGTCAATAGCAAGAAAAAGATATTGCTTAGTGATTGTAGATGATTTCTCTAAGTTCTCATGGGTCTGTTTTCTTGGATCAAAGGATGAAGCAAGTGAAATCATTATCAATCACATCAGGCAAGTCAACAATCATCCTGACTTGAAGGTTAGAAATATCAGGAGTGACAATGGAACTGAGTTCAAGAATTTGACATTAAGGCTGTTCTGTGAAGAAAATGGAATCATGCATGAGTTCTCAGCTCCAAGAACACCTCAGCAAAATGGGGTTGTTGAAAGAAAGAACAGATCTTTAATTGAAGCTGCCAGAACAATGCTTGAAGAATCAAAGTTACCAACATATTTCTGGGCTGAAGCTGTTAATTGTGCCTGCTTCACTCAGAATATTTCTTTGATCAATCAAGCTAAAGGCATGACTCCTTATCAGTTGTTCAAGAGAAGAAAACCAACTCTAAACTTTCTTCATGTCTTTGGATGTAAATGCTTTATACTGAGGAATCAATCTGACCATAAAGGGAAGTTTGATGCAAAGGCTGATGAAGGAATATTTGTTGGTTATTCAGCTGGAAAATCTTATAGGGTCTACAATCTAAGAACCAACATTGTTATGGAATCTGTGCATGTTGTGTTTGATGATAAAAAGATTGATGGACTAACAGATGAGGGACATAATGAGAGACTCAAATTTGACAATATTGAGATATATTGTGATGATAGTGAAGAGGAGACTGATGGAGATGACACTTCAAAAGGGATTCAAAACATGCCCCTGGATAATGCACAAAATACTGCATCCATTGATAGAAGCAATGCAGTATCCGTTGAAAGACATAGTGCACCATCCGTTGAAGTACAAAATGAAGCATCCGTTGATCATAGTTCATCAACGGATAATCGATTTACATCATCAGTTGATAGAACTCCAAGTTCCCTGCAAAGGACCAACAACTCAGGGGGAGTTTCAACTAGTCAACACTCTGTCTCACATCATGACAATACTGAGGCCACCTCATCTAGAGCACATCTTCCACCACAAAGGAAATGGACCAAGAATCATCCCTTTGAACTGATCATTGGTGATGCATCATCTAAAGTGCAAACAAGAAGAGCTACTCAAGATGAATGTCTGTACAGTAGTTTTCTATCTCAGGAGGAACCTAAGAAAGTGGAAGAAGCTCTATTGGATCCAGATTGGATATTAGCTATGCAGGAAGAGCTAAACCAATTTGAGAGAAACCAAGTTTGGAAGCTGGTACCCAAACCAAAGAACAAGAGTCCTATTGACACAAAGTGGGTATTCAGAAACAAGATGGATGAAAATGGCATTATCATAAAGAATAAAGCCAGACTGGTTGCTAAAGGCTATTCTCAGCAAGAGGGAATAGATTTTGATGAAACATATGCTCCTGTTGCAAGACTTGAAGCCATCAGAATATTTCTAGCCCATGCAGCCCATGCCAATTTCAAAGTCTATCAAATGGATGTCAAGAGTGCATTTCTAAATGGGAAATTAGAGGAAGAAGTCTATGTAAGTCAACCTCCAGGATTTGAAGATCCAAATTTTCCAGACTATGTGTATTATCTGTTGAAAGCACTCTATGGACTGAAGCAAGCACCTAGAGCCTGGTATGAAACCTTATCAAAATTTCTTTTGGAGAATCACTTCACTAGAGGTACTGTTGATAAAACTCTCTTCTTTAGGGATGTTAATGGCTCTAGTATACTTGTTCAAATTTATGTAGATGACATAATATTTGGCTCTATAGATGATAAACTTTGCAAAAAGTTTGCTAAGCTAATGCAAAGTAAATATGAAATGAGCCTAATGGGAGAACTAACCTATTTTCTTGGTTTACAAGTTAAACAAGTTAGTGATGGAATTTTCATTAGTCAAACTAAATATATTTATGATCTTTTAAAGAAGTTTGACTTAATGGAATGCTCATCTGCAAAAACTCCCATGGCCACTGCCACCAAACTTGAATTAAATAAGACTGAAAGGTCTGTGGACATTACAAGTTATAGAGGCATGGTTGGTTCACTTTTATATTTAACTGCTAGCAGACCAGATATAATGTTTGCTACATGTCTGTGTGCTAGATTTCAAGCTGATCCTAGGGAGTCTCACTTAATTGCTATCAAGAGAATTTTCAGATATCTCAAGGGTACACCAAATTTAGGAATTTGGTATCCTAGAGAATCTGGCTTTGATCTAATTGGTTATTCAGATGCAGACTATGCAGGTTGCAAAATAGACAGGAAAAGTACAACAGGCTCCTGCCAATTCCTGGGAAACAAGCTTGTATCATGGTTTAGCAAAAAGCAAAATTCAGTCTCTACTTCTACAGCTGAGGCTGAATACATTGCTGCTGGAAGTTGCTGTTCTCAAATGTTATGGATGAGGAATCAACTCCTTGATTATGGACTTCATGTTGATAGAATACCTATCTTTTGTGACAACACAAGTGCCATAGCCATAACAGAGAATCCTGTACAGCACTCAAGGACCAAGCACATTGATATCAAGTACCACTTCATTAGGGAGCATGTCATGAATGGTACAGTGGAACTACATTTTGTTCCAAGTGAACAACAAATTGCTGACATATTTACCAAGCCACTTGATGAATCAACATTCACAAGATTGGTAAGTGAGCTAGGTATGCTTAATTACTCTTAAAATTCATGTCTTCTTTGCAATTTGATGAGAAGCCTGAAATATATTAGTTGCTAGAACAAATTTGACTTTTAACAAAGTTTATTCCATCAACGGATGTTCCCTATCCGTTGAAAGTCAAAATTGCTCTATCAACGGATATTCATTATCCGTTGAAAGACAATTATATCTCTGGAACTTTTATCCGTCAACGGATAAAGCTGAAGTACCTTTCAACGGATGACAATTTACATTATCCATTGAAATGTCACATCAGACGTTTGAGGTGTTTCACAGCCGTTGATTCTATTTTCTTAACCGTTGATACCATACATACATCTGTATGTATTGGTTTTAAAGGTAGTTATTAGAATACTTACAGTTTATTCTTAAACGGCTGAAATTCACTAACACCTACTTATTGATTAATCCTTTATTTATTTCTTTTTCTTTGAAAGCATATAAGCCCTTCTGATTGTTCATTATTACTTTACGCTTTCTTAGAATTTCAAGCATTTACCATTTTCTCTCTGCAAAACCTTCAAGTTATTCTCTGCAATTTCTACTCACAACAATGGCACCAGTCGTGAAGATTATGTCTCAATCTGGGTTCATCTACGAGAAGAACAATTTCATAGCTCTGGTAGAAAAGAATGAAGCCCACTCAGATTATCACAAAATGATGGACTTCATCAAAAACTGTAAACTTAGCTATGCAATGCTGGAAGCCCCAACGATTTTCTGTGAAGTAGTTGAGGAGATTTGGACAACTGCTGAGTTCAACTCCATGGATATGACTATCTCCTTCACTCTCAAAAGTAAAAATCACTGTATTAACTGTGATGACTTACAAGCATGTTTTAAATTACCTGAGAACAATGCCATGACACCACACACTGATAGTGATGTATCCAGCATGTTAGATTCCATAGGTTACTCTCTTAACTCTGCTAATTTAGGGGGTATTAGACGAAAAGGCCTTAGGAAAGAATGGAGTTTTCTTGGGGATGCCTTCATAAAGGTTTTCTCTGGGAAAATTAGTAATTTTGATGCCATAACTTCATCTCTTGTTAATATGTTCTATATGCTTGTTTCTGATAGGTACTTTAACTTTAGCAACTATGTGATGCTAGAATTAGGTACTAGATTAGGTAACAAAGCTAATAGACCTAATAACATCTATTATGCTAGATTCTTTATGTTATTGGCTAACCATGTTGCTGAAGGTTTAGTCATAATCAATGAGAATAATAAACTCAAGTGCTGGGCACAAGAGAAAAGAGTTCTTGCAGACTTGAAGAGAATGGATCTAAACAGCAGTGTGCAATTGGTATATTTACCAATCATGAATGCACCCCAGGTAGGTGAGGTAATTGCTTCTACAACTCCTACTTCTTCCAACCCCTCTATTTCTTTATCTTCTAGTGTGGCCATGAAATCTGTGTCAATGCCCCAACAGATTTCTACCAAGGTCACCAAATCTAAACTTTCAAAATCCAAGACAAAGAAAACCACCTCTTTTGTTTCTCAAAAGACAACAGTTGTAACAACAACCATTAACCCTGAGGGAAGTGAACAGGGTGTGAGTGGTGAGGGGAGGGGTGAACATCAAAGAAACCCCCAGGATAAGGAAGGAGAGTTGAGTGCTTCCCAAGCTAGCCAAGCCCCAGTTTCTCAAAAAGCTGTGGTGGTTGAAAAGGTTTCTAGCACATCCCTAGTAGCATCCTCCCAAAAGGATGTTACTATTGAAAAGAGTTCCCAACCAGGAACACAGAACAAAAGAGGGAGGGACACTAAAGCCAAACACTCACCTACAAAAGCTTTTATTAGAAGGAAGAAGGCTAGAACCCAATCTTCTACACAGGGTGCACACACTGCACAGATACATCCATCTGTCTCTGTGCCTTCTCAAACTCAGTTTGATGTGACTCCAATAAATGTGGAGTCACAGCCCCATTCTCTCACAATAACTACACATCAATCACCAAATACTTCTTCACCATCTCTGGATGTGGATATGTTATTCCCATCAATTCCTGATTCTCCCTCTTTACAACTCAGGGAGGAGCCCCACTCAAATACAGGTGATCATCATCTTTTAGATGATTTGTTGGATCACCCGCAAATTCTTTCAGATATAATTGAAGGATCTGTATCAACACATATCAAATCAATCTATACAGATTCAACAATTATATCACTTTCAATTTCATCTTCTTTTCCTTCTTCAACGGATATCACTCATCCGTTGACAAGTGGTTGCTCTTCAACGGATAAGCTTAACAGCAGTTATCCGTTGATTACAACAGTTTCAACTTCAACGGATATTCCACATCCGTTGATAGTCTCTACACAAATAACTGAAATGATTCCAAGTGTAGAAGACATGAATACTGTGCAATCACTTTTAGGATTGAGGGCAGGGAGTGAAAATTTGAGTGAGAGGCTGGGTTGCTCCCAGGCAAAAGGAGAGATTGAGAGCACAAAAATGCATGCTATTTCTTCCAGCATGGCAAAAGTCAGTGAGTGGAGTACCACCTTAGAAGGTGAAGGTGAGGGAGTGAGATGTGTGAGCCAGGGGGAGCCCCTGATGCAAGAACATAGAGAAAAAGAGAGAAAAGCAGGTACAGTTGATACAAGGGTGGAACCAGCCATTGCTCATGAGTCAATGATTGTGGATGATGCTGAAAAGGAAAGACAATTTCAGCAACATTACAAAGCTGTAATTGATAACATTTCCTTGGATGCTGACACTTTTACTCATCCTGTGACAGCCTATCAACTGTTGGCTGCTCAGGGCAATGAGGAGGCAGAGAGGACACTACATCTAGTGCACTCAACAGAATCTCTTCAAAGGGATAAAGCTGCTATTAACAGGATGCCTTCTACAGCTGGTGAGCCATCTGAGGAATTTGGAGTAAATTCTGATGATGATGACTCTATTTCTTCTGATGGAAGCATGAACATAGGGGGAGATGAAGACCCTAATTCCATTCCTAATCTACCTGAATGGGCCTTGACTAAGGAGCATAGAACAGGTGAATTCAATGTCCACTTGGTCAAACAAATCATCACTATTCAACAGGCCATTCAGAACACTTCAAATGCAAATATCAAGGCTATCCTCCAAGCTCACCTGGACTCACTGCATCTCATGAAGCTGCAGAAAGTAAAGCAAGATATGAGTCTAGATGATCTCAGGAAAGATATTGCTGACTTGAAATCCTTCACTTCAGAAAAATTGGATTCAGTCATGCCCTATGGTACTTTGCAGGACTTGGTTTCGAGATTGAAAAAGGAATCAGTTACTGAACAAAGGCTGGCCAAGTTGGAAGACAGAGTTCAAGGAATTGAAGATTCTGTGGCCACCCTTCTTCTCAACCAACAATCTCAAACCAATCTCCTAATGCAGCTGGCAAAAGCACAAGGCTTGACCCCTCTCCTTGATGATAACAAAAAGGGGGAGAATAAAAGGGAAGGGGAAGGAGAGCCCTCTACAAAGATTCAGATATCTAAAGTGCTAGTTCCTGCCATCACTACCTCTCCAATCATTCAAATCAAGGGAAAACCTGATGGAATTGATTTGATTCAGCTAGCAGCAGCTGAAATACAAATGAAAGAACAATGGAGGAGAATTGATGAAAGGTTGCAATTGGTGTTTGGTTCTACACAAAATAAATCAACATCTGTGAAATTTAGCACAAAGATTGAACCAATCAACATGGAGCTCAAGCCAGTAGGGAGAAATAAGGTTGGAGAGACTTCTTTCAAGAATTTAAAACCTATGGTTCTAAAGCCTAACACTAGATCCAGTATGGACTCCACAAAGAATCCCCTAGACTTTGCTCAGATGCAGGAAGTAGACTTTCCTCTTCCAAAACCTGATGGAGACAAAGTTCTAAGTGCAAGCATCATAAAGAAGAAGGAGACCAAGGACAAGGGTGAGAGAATGGACATGGCCTTTATCTATAGAGAGGGAAAGAGTATCTGTGTGATGCAAGGACATCCCAAATTTCTAAAGGCCAAAAGGGAAGAAACCAGAAGGTTGAAGAAAGAAGCTGTAAAACTCAAGGCTGACAAAAGAGCACAAGCAAAGCTTGAAAAACAGCTAAAGTCAAGCCAAGTTGAAGAAATGAAAGGAATTGAAGTCAGGGGTGAAGAAAAGATTGCTAACTTAGATGAGGTTCTTGGGAGCATATTTGGTGAAAATATGGAAGAAAGAGAGGAATGGCAGAAGGGAAACAGAAGAAAGGCCAAGGCACACAGAAGGAGTGAAGATAACCCTGAAGATACCAAATCTATATCTAAACCACTACCTTCCATACCTAAACCTTTTGTTGCTGATCCCTCTATAAATATCCATGGTGAACCAATCATTCCAAAAGAGGAACCTATTGATTGGGACAACATCACATTGCCTACCTTTTTAACCACTCTACCACTACCAAAGAAACAGAAAAGAAAATCTAAATCTACACCTCCCCTAACCTCTAAGAAATTCACTCAAAAACAAAAACCTAACCCTAAGCCACCCATTTCTAAAGATGATTATGTTCACATCTGTGACATAAAAGAAGCTTCAGACATTAATCTCTATCTGGATGAGCTGGAGGAAGTAAGGGGAATAGCTGCCTACAGACAGCTACCAGAGAGATTGGTTTTCAGATATAAGGGAGCTGGGGAAAGAACATGGCCTCTCTACAGGATTCTAAATGAAGGCTACTCTACCTTGATCAGAGTCTTTTCAGCCATCAAAAAGGATTCTGGCTTTACCAGAACAGCCAAGACTGAAATTCTCAACAAGATTGCCAACATAAGGAAGACTTGGAGGGAACCAAATGCTTTGCCCAGAACCTTACTCATACAAGAAAGGGGAACTAAAATTCACAAATCACCTCATTGGTTGATGGAATTTAGAGATGACAAAGGAGTCAGAAGATTTTTCAGACTTGAAGACCAACTCAAGATTGCCAGCAATGAAACTCTCAAAGAAATGCAATCTAAGTTGGATATCAGTGATGAAGATGAAGCTGAATTCTTCAGACAACTCCAACTCCAATTTGAGGAAAATGACAAAGGGCTAGGAAAGAAAACCAGGGAACAAAGAAGAAAATAATGATTTGCTCAGGCTAGAGGAGCACCCTTGGAAATACTGTAAATCTTCAATTACCTCCTAGTACATACACTTTTGCAGCACTTTTATATTTCTACTTAGTTTCAATTCAAATATTTGTTAAGTGTTTTGTTATCATCAAGTTAACCCTGAATTTATGCCTACAATTCTTATAGACATAAATAGGGGGAGATTGTTAGGAATATATGTGCATTAGTTTGATGATATGTTCAACAAAATACTTAAGTAGAAATTTAGTGTCAGTAGCCTCAACGGATAAGACCACTTTGGCTATCCGTTGATGGTGTAGCTTTACTTAGAAATAAGTCTAGTATTGTAGCATATTTCAGTCTCTGTATTTAAAATGTAATTCTTAGAAGTTGAGAGAAACTATAAGTCATGTTGACTACTAGATGATATGCAGATAGGAAGGCCAATTGTAAATATTTCATGCCTTGTAATTTTGTATAAATGAAGTGGTATCAACGGATGACTTAAAGACCTTCAACGGATGAGAAGCTAAGCTTCAACGGATGTCTCTAAAGCTTCAACGGATAACATCCTTCAACGGATGAGAGCATCAACGGATAAATGCATCAACGGATGAAAGCTTCAACGGATAACATCCTTCAACGGATGAAGTCATTAACGGATGAAAGCTTCAACGGATGTTCTGCTAATTAGCCGTTGATAAGTGGTAGTTGTACCTACAGACAGAGGCACATGGGTTGACAGAGAAAACTGAGATGTGGTAGCCGAATTTCAGGATCAACAGAAAAAGCAGCCGTTCTTCTTTAGTACAAAGATGCAATAGTCAACAAAGTACTGGAGTGAACAGGAAAAGAAGCAAGTGAAGAACTTATTTTACTATTGTAATTTTATATTGTTTTTCACTTGTACACTTGGTAATATATAAACCAAGAAGAAGCTAGTAATTAGAGAGAGATTTTCCAGAGCTGTTAAGAAATATCTTGAGAGAAAATTCATCTAGTTTGTACTAGGATGCAGCTGTGATCAACATTGTTGAACACAGATTTTCTAATATACCATCTCTGGTGGAACAACAAATCCACCAGAAAAGTTTTTAAAGTTTGTTGTGTTCTTTACATTTTGTGTTTGAATATATATCTGTCTGCATTAGCTCAAAGCAATTCATACACTTGTTCATCTAGAACACACTGCTTTAATAAACTTCTCAAAACCTGAAAAAGTTTTGAGATTTACATTCAACCCCCCTTCTGTAAATCTCATTGTTAGTCCTCTAGGAATAACAACTATCTCCCTCACGCTTATTCATACTACATTTAGTGGTAAGAGAGTGTTGGTTGGTTCTGTTTTTGTGTTTGTCTTTACATTCTGGGATAGACGTTGTGGGTTTTCAACCTCATGACTGTCAATGAAAGAAAGTCATTGGAGACTAAATCTGTAACACGGAATATATGGCAATATAGAGAGATAAAATGTACTTAAGATCCATAATGAATGAAAATTATACATTTAATCTTTTGAGAGTAATGATGTACAATAGTGATTTCAAAAGATTTTACATGAAATAAGAAATCACTAATGTAGAAAGAAGTTTGATTTTGTTTTTAAATATGAATGAGTTTTTGATAAAACATTGATCACTTAGGGTAAAGTCTAAGTAATTCTCATTCATGTCAAAAGCTCACAAATATCTGCAATATAATGTTAACAACATATCATTGACCGATACTTGTCAAGTACTTTAGATACTAATTGTTATGTTGCATAAACAATATACCACTGCACATATAAAACAATATGATTGTGCCTAGTGATAAGATAGTTATAAATATGACGACTCTACTTATTCATATAAAACTGTAACTGCAGTTAGAGTGCCATACCATGTCCTTGACGATTGCTTGAGCAGTATACTAGTTCATACCAACCTGAAGTGAGATTGTGAAGAAGAGATTGCATAGTCCAATAGATCTGCAGCTGCAAAGTCCATGAACTGTGGTGCACTGACTTCCTCTTTTAACTCACCAATCAGGAGTACACTTGTACACATCTTACTAGAGTACAATTCCAAGTGTAATGTGCAGCAGGTGCCTGATATGTCATAATATTCTCAAGTCTCGTCACTGGTGCTATATGTTGGATACTGCTTCCTGATAATAACCTAGCATAATATACAAAATTACAATGATAACATTCCCAGCTTGCAAACAGCAATATCCCTCGGATAAACCTTTGCTGTTATCTCCAAAGGTAATCAGGGGGCCAGCTTTCTCAATCCTCATTTGATAGCAGGGCTCTATCTCCGGTCATATGTCTTGATGATCCACTGTCAAGAATCTACACTACCGGTTACACCTGTATACTGCCCTGCACTTCAAATGGATTAGACCTTCTTCGGAACCCAAACTTGGTTGGGCCCGGCATACTTGTAGAATTGTCCTTTGTCATGCAAAACAACATTTTTAATTTTAACGATCTCAACATTCTCAATGACTGAACATTTGACCTTGTAAACAGCCTTAACAAATTTCTGTTTAAGCTTAGGCACAAATGTCTCCTTTCTAGCCTTAGAAGGACTAGCAGTCTTAGACCTATCATGCTTCTTGTTATTCACATGCTGACGAGGAGTAGTCTTATCATTAGACACATGCTTACCATTAAAATAAGCATACATCATATTAAAAGCACAAGACATACAATAAGCAACACCACATGCTTTATGAGAGTGATTAACAGCAGGTAATTTATGCATGGTAGACATGGCATTATTGTTATCCAACTCATGTGTGTCTGAGTTATTCTCAGTTGCTTTCACAACTTTGACTAGAACTTTCGACTCACTTGACTTGGAAACAATCTTCTCATAAGCATGATCCTCACCACGTATTTCTTCTTGAATAACAGAAGAGGTCGCATCAAATGGTTCAGCAATTGATGCTTTATAGAGGGGTTCATCAACACCCTTAAGCACATGTGGTACTTCCCTCCCTTTAGCACAGACATGAGGAGGAGAGTTTATGCCTAATTCTCCAATAGCAATATTGTAATCATAACCTATTCCAGATGTTTGATTAACAGCTTGCTTACTGTAGAACTCTTTAGCCTTCGAACAAGAATTGAAGTAGGCTCTAACCTTAGTCTCAAGACCGGTGATCTTGTCTTTGAGAATAGTTTCGAGTTTTCTATAACAGTCAACTCTATTCTCTAGAAAAGATACCTGTTCTTTTAATTTGTCTTGATTAATGTGCACAAGTCTTAATTCATTGACCTCTTTCTCAAGGTCTGTGATCTATAAACTTAACAGTTCATTATCACGACGTGCACAATCTAAGTTACCTCTTAGATGATAAACCATTTCAGCATCAGAAAGTTTTACCTCTATTCTTGACGATGAAGCTTTTCCATCAATAGCCATAAGAGCAAGATTTCCTTCTTCTTCATCTTCACTATCAGTATCATCCCAGCTTCTTCCCTTTGCCAGATAAGCCCTTTCAGAGTTCTTTCTTACTTGCTTTGGCTTCCTACATTCTGTGGCAAAGTGTCCCAACTCATTGCAGTTATAGCATCTAATGGTGCTCCGATCAACCATCCCTGTTTTGTACCCACCAATGCTGGTGTTAGAGGATGAAGATCCACCTTTCTGGAATTTGTTGTAGTTGGACTTGTACTTAAGCTTGGGATTCCTCCTGAATCTGACATGGGAGAATCTCTTGACAATTTGGGCCATTGATTCATCTTCCAATTGCTCCAGCTCTTCGAAGGAATAAAAATCATCACTTGATTGATTTGTAGTAGGAGGATCATATTCTGCTACTAACTCATTTTCCTCACCCTTGGAAAACTGTACCATTCTTTCTAACTGTTGAGATTGTTGTTGTTGTTGACCTTCAGCTACAAGTGCATTAGATGTGCTGACCATTCTATCCTTCCCGTAGACTTCCTTCTGTTGAATCTGCTCCAACTCATAAGTTTTTAACACTCCATAGAGCATGTCCAAAGAAATCTCACTCAGATCTCTAGCTTCTCTAATGGCAGTGATTCTATGTTCAAGATGAGCTGGCAGTGTTAAAAGGAACTTTTTGTTGACCTCCCTGATTGAATAATACTTTCCATTGATGTTCAGGTTGTTGATCAACGCATTGTACCTCTCAAACACTTCAGTAATTCCTTCTCCTGGATTTGATTTGAAATGTTCATATTCAGAGGTTAGGATTTCCAACTTGTTCTCCCTAACTTCCTCTGTGCCTTCATTAATTACCTCAATAGTTTCCCACATGTGTTTAGAATTTTTACAGTTCATCACATGTCTGTTCATCAAGGGATCAAGGGAATCAATTAATATTAATTGAAGGCTGGCATCCAAGGAGGCTTCTTCCTTCTCAGCAGGAGTAAAATCTTCGGGCTCTTTTGGATAGGTTCTAGCTTTAGTAGTCACCACACCATCTATTATTACCTCCGATTCAATAACCATCGGAGTTTTTATACCCTTCTTTAACAAGTTTGAATATTTGGGATTTGCAACTTGTAAAAATAATAGCATCTTCTTCTTCCACATGATATAATTCTCTTTATCAAATTGTGGAATTTTAACGGTTCCAACTTTATGTGAAGTCATTATGAATTTTTGAATAAATAAAAATTTAAGGAGTTGAAAAATCACAAAAGTCTAGGATCTTGATTTGTTCGTTAATCAGAACGCTCTGATACCAATTGTTAGGTCCCAATGTGTTTGTAGAAGGGGGGGTTGAATACAAACAGTACCAAATAATCGAATAAATGCGGAATAAAAAAAATGAAACAAAATTCAAGTTAAATAAAAATATTATTAAACTTGAAAGGTGTTACAATAACTGTATTGATTACAAGGTATTAATCTCAAATCAATTATCACAAATCTAGAATAAATTCGACATGAACTTTTTCTATTTTTGCAATAATTAGAATCAAATGCTAAACGCGATTTGAGATTAAGTTCTAAGGATTTTGATCTGCTAGATTGTTAAACAAGAACAAGAGAATGATTTCTAGTTGATTGGATTTAACTTTGCAATCTAGAAATTGATCTTGAATTAAGCAGATAAAAAATTGAATGTTTCAGAGGCGGCTGCTTTTTCTTTCTGTTTGTTCTTGGCTTCTATTTTTTCTGGATGAATAATTGAGTTGCTGCTGCTCTGCTTCTTTTTAATCAACAGCCGAATAGAATTGAACTGGCATGACAATCCTATAGCTGGCAAGACTTTCGGTAGGACAATGGATTGAACTAGCAAGACAATCTGAATGAACTAGCATGACAATCAGAATGAACTAGCATGACAATCATCCTCCTAGTGTAACTTTCGGTGAGACTATTGAAAATGGCCTAGCATGACAATCGGTATGACAATCGGTATGACAATCCTGATTGTCATGCTAGTTCATTTTCAATTGTCTTGCTGATTTAATGCAGATTTTAATCCAATTAAAATTCTGAAAATCATTAATATTAATTCAGAATTAATTAATCAATTAATTCAATTAATCAATAAATTAATCTTTGCAGATATAATTTATTTTCTTAATTAAATTATATGACTTAATTAATTAATAGAGAATTAAAACTAATCTTAAGCAGCAACCATTCTTCTGAAAATCTTCTGATAATCACAGTCAATTATGAATCAATTCCACCACTTCAACGTTGACACTCAATGTACTGTCTGGTTCATGAGTGACTAACTTCCGTGACGTTTCTTCATGTCTTGACTTTGACACTTTGATTTTCTTCAGATTAAATCCTTGTAATTAATTGATACCCTGACGAGATCTCTGTCACTTGATTAAATCCACGATCTTGATTTATATCACTGAGGCATGATCAACTTCTTGAACTTCTTCCAGTGAATTAACTCCTCAAGTCTGTAGATGAACCTTGTTTCTGAATCCTTTGACAGATATTACTTTGCGAGATCTCTCTGACGGTAGATCCACTATTTACTTATTACATTCTTATTTGAGTTGAGTTGAATCCTCGAATATACAAATAGGCTATGACATATGACTTACACCTCTACCGTGAATCAATGACTTGTTTGATCAGTTAAAAGGAGCTACGTGTTTCTCCAAGATTGATTTAAAATTTGGGTATCATCAGCTAAAGATTAAAGCGGAGGATATACCCAAGACGGCGTTCCGAACAAGATATGGACAATACGAGTTTTTGGTATTGGTATTTGGTTTGACGAACGCGCCAGTCGCATTTATGGACCTTATGAACAGAGTGTTCAAGAAATATTTGGATAAGTTTGTTATAGTATTTATCGATGATATATTGATATATTCCAAGATGGAAGAAGATCATAAGGAGTATTTGAGAATTTCCTTGGAAATATTGAGAAAAGAAAGATTATATGCTAAGTTTTCGAAGTGTGAGTTTTGGCTAAAGGAAGTGCAATTTTTCGGACATGTAGTCAATAAAGAAGGAATCAAAGTAGATCCATCCAAGATAGAAGCTGTGATGAATTGGGAAAGAACCAAGACTCCTACGGAGGTTAGAAGTTTTCTAGGATTAGCCAGATACTATAGAAGGTTTGTGCAAGATTTCTTTAAGATTGTTGTCCCATTGACTAAGTTGACAAGGAAGAACGAGAAGTTTGTGTGGACGGATAAGTGCGAGGAAAGCTTTCAAGAATTGAAGAAGAGATTGGTAACCGCCTCAGTGTTGGTGTTACCAGATGAGAAAGGATAATTTGTGATTTTCAGTGACGCTTTGCATAAAGGACTTGGATGTGTGTTAATGCAACACGGAAAAGTAATAGCGTATGCATTAAGGCAACTAAAGCCGCATGAACAGAAGGATCCCACGCATGATTTGGAATTGGCAGCAATTGTGTTTGCCCTTAAAATTTGGAGGCATAATTTGTATGGGGAAAAGTGTGAGATCTATACAGATCATAAGAGTTTAAAGTATATTTTCACTCAGAAGGAGTTGAATATGAGACAAAGAAGATGGTTAGAATTGCTCAAAGATTATGACTGTGCAATAAATTATCATCCTGGAAAGGCGAATCTGGTAGCAGATGCTTTAAGTCGCAAGGAAAGATTGAATATGTTAACTTCGTCGGAGGAATTGATCAAGGATTTCGAAAAGATGGAAATAGAGACTCCTTCATTTGGAGGAGAAGCAATGTATGCGATGTCATTTCAACCTGAAATTTTGGAAAAGATCTGATGTTGTCAAGAGCAAGTGATGAACCTCGAGAAGGATAAGTTATCAGGAGAGGAAATCAAAGCTCAAAAGGATGAAAGAGGAATATATCGTGTTAACTCACGTATTTGGATACCTAACGTTGAGGAGCTAAAGCACGAGATTTTGCATAAAGCGCATAACTCGAGATTTTCGATTCACCCTGGAAGTACGAAAATGTACAAGGATTTAAAAGAGAGTTATTGGTGGCCAAACATGAAAAAGGAAATCGTGGAATGGATAAGTAAGTGTTATACGTGTCAAAGAGTAAAAGCAGAACACCAGAAACCAAGTGGATTGCTTCAACCACTGGACATACCAGAATGGAAATGGGAACATATCGTGATGGATTTTGTGGTAGGATTACCAAAGACCATATCTAATCATGATGCGATTTGGGTAGTAATCGATCGATTGATAAAATTATTGCATTTCTTGCCGATAAACGAAAGGTTTTCGTTAGAAAAATTAGTCAAACTGTATTTGGACGAGATTGTGATGCGTCACGGAGTTCCAGTATCTATCATGTCTGATTGAGACCCGAGGTTTAACTCAAGATTTTGAAGACAATTTCATGATCATTTGGGAACTAAGCTGAAAATGAGTACGGCATATCATCCGCAGACTGACGGACAAAGTGAAAGGACAATTCAGATGATCGAGGATAAGTTGCAAACCTGTGCAATAGACTTCAAAGGAAATTGGGACGATCATTTGCCATTGATTGAGTTTTCCTATAACAACTGTTTATCACACAAGTATTGGCATGCCGCCTTATGAAGCTTTGTATGGAAGAAAGTGTAGATCCCCTACATATTGGGATGAAGTTGGTGAGCGTAAATTAATTGGCCCAGAGCTAGTTCAACAAACGAAAGAAAAGGTGGAAATGATTCGAAAAAGATTAATTGATGCTCAAGATCGATGAACAAAGTACGCGAATCGAGAACAAAAAGATGTGCAATTTGAGCCTGGAGACAAGGTCTTGTTAAAGATATCTCCTTGGAAAGGTTTAACCAGATTTGGAAAGAAAGGGAAGTTAAATCCTAGGTATATTGGACCATTCGAAGTACTACGACAAGTTGGAAAGGTGGCTTATGAATTAGCGCTACCTCCGCAAATGTAACATCTTCACAATGTATTTCATGTATCTCTTCTAAATAAGTATAATGCTGATGCAAGCCATGTGATCGAATTGGAACCAGTGGAAATTCAACCAGATTTGTCTTATGTGGAACGACTAGTTCGAATCTTAGATCGAAAAGATAGGACACTTAGAAATAAAGTTGTACCTCTAGTAAGAGTGTTGTGGAGAAATCCATTAGTGGAAGAGTCAACTTGGAAATTAGAAAGTGAAATGCAAGAAAAGTATCCCCATCTATTTGCTTAGACTAGATTCTGAGGACAGAATCCTTTTAAGGGGGGTAGATTGTAAGGACTGGGAATTTTGCGACGTAATTAAGTGAATAAGGTATGATTTCGTGGTATAATCATAAATTATGTGATTAAATGATTTTGATGGTTAATTTTTTTAATTGTATATTAGTAACTGGGAGCGTAGAAAGATGCGTTCCAATTTAAAGAGTCAGCTTAGGGGTTAAGCTTTGTTGTCGGGCCGTCAGGTAGAACGGAACCCGTCTTAAAAAGGGATTAAAGTGTTTAAATGTGAAATATGTGTGTTTATGTGAAATGGAATGTTTAAGTAAGTATTACGTTCTAGTGACATGTTGGTTGGTAAAGATAATTGTGAAGCTTAATTTAAACGTTGAGCGTCGAGCCGTCAGGAAGAACGTGACCCGGTACGCAAAAAGAGGAATAATAATAAAAAAGGGAAATTTTATGATCAGATGTGAGTTGTGATGTGTGAATAGATGTGCTTGCTTGTCTGTATGCCTGACTACGTGGTCTGTTGATTTTTAAAAGGATTTAAGGAATTTATTTGATTAAAATAAGGATTATTGGACCTTTATACATTTTTATAAAATTACTCGAATAAGGTCGAGGAGTGAAATCCGTTTTGTTACCTTCAAAATAGTCCTAGAGACTTTCTAAAAATGATAGACGGATTTATTTCATGACCGTTGTATTTTAAAATGATTTTATGGAGTTAAAATTCTATTTGCAGCAAAATCTTGTAAAATACGAATTTAATCAACCGTTCGTTCAAAAATTATTCTGAAAATATGTCTGAAAAGCTAATTTTGAATCCTATATTTTAAAATTGATATTACATCCATTTTCATCTTTTCTGAGAGAGCTATATAATATTCAAACTCATTTTTAGGAATGAGAATAAAAAAAATGAGAAGTAAAAATCAATTATGACATAATTACCATTCTACCATTGCCATACCATTATATAAACCACCCACCCTTCTCTTTTTCTCCCTTTCTCCCCTCACTTCTCCCTTCTCTCTCTCTTTTTCCTCCCTCACTTCCGAATTCTCTCTCTCGGCTCTCTCTCTATCTCTCTTCCCTCTCTTACATGCAACCTTAAAACATAGCTTAAATTCAAAGATCTATCCATCAACAATCATTATCTTCAGTCCTCTATTCATTTAAACTTTTCATGTAAGTTTCTAAGCAACTTTTCTTAGCTTAATTTCTTTGGTCATATTCAAGAAAGTGTAATTTCTTGGTATGTGATCATAAAGGAATGTAAATAAGTGTGATTTGTGGTTTTAAGGTTCAAAACTCAAAGAGGTGACCCGTGTTGGGGCACTCTTAAGTTCGACCACCACCGGACATGATCCAAGGAGAGCCGGTGGGATTTTAAGAGTGTGATATTCTTAGTGAAATGATGTATTCTTGTTAAAGTATAACTTGAATGTTTGATATTTAATGGATTCTTGAGTTTTGATGGTAAATGAAGTCTTATGTTTAGAAAATGGGAAATAAGGTTTATGACTAAGTGATTTTGGTGTTTAGTTGAATGAAATGGGATGCATGTCATAAAAATTTAGATGAATATCACTAAAAGTTATTGCATGTCAATGTTCTAAGTTTCTTTTGGTCTTGAACCTTTGTTAGGTTCGAATTTTCTTAAAAAAATTATGTGGGAAGAATGATTTTTATTGTATGATAGTATGAATGGTAGCATTAAAATGGTTTCAAGTGATTTGGTTGGTTGTGTGTACTAGTGTTTGGTTCAAATTTGTGTAAATAAAATGGAGAGGGGTAGTTGTTTGCTTAAGGTGTTTAAGGTTTAAGAATCAAAGAGTCTTTTGTCTTGATTAAATGGTTTTAGTTCGAATTTTTACTTCTTAAAAAGGGATTTTTGATTTTGATTCAAGTTTATAAAGGGTTTTGATTTGAGGATTTAAACTTGTTTCGGTTTTGTTTGAAAAAGGTTTTAAAGGATGAATTTTGGCTTGAACTAAAGATTATAAATGATCCTTATCCTTGCTTGTCAATTTGTGGTGTTGCATGTGATGTTTCTTGAGAAATTCGAATGGTATAAGTCGAATTTACAAAAAAATTAAGATGGATTATGTGCTTGAAGTGTTGTTTATGTGTTTCCATGATGAATTAGAGTTAGATGTGGATGAAATAAGGATTGCATGTTAAGATATGAGGTTGTATTTGACAAGATTAGAGTCTAAAAGAATCATTGGATCTCTTGTTTGTGTTATTTGATAAAGCCGAATGGTTTATGGTTGTAAAAGTAATTGATTTGAATTCAATATCTTACCAAGTAAATTCATGTGAGATTTCTAAGAATTATGTGGTTTAGTTGTTTGTGTTGTTCGAATTAAGTGATGTAAAAAGGAGGTTTTTGAGTCGTCTTGATATGAGATTATGTATTGATACGATAACTCGAGTATAGAGTTTAAAATACAAGGATTAAATGTTATATGTCGTATTTGTATCGCAATACGTGATTCGAAGTCTATTTGGTTCAAGCATACGAGTTATGGTATAAATGTGTTGTGTGATTATGATTGAGTATATATATACTCGAAAGGCATAGCGATAAAGGGAATTGTTAAGCGTTCTGGGAACGTCGAGTGGGAATCTGATTAAGGTTTTGATTTTTGGATTGTAGATTTGGAGCGTGAGGGCATTCGGGCTAGGAAAGGGAAAGGTGTACTAGGTGGCAGTAGTTCAACTTCCATAAAACAGGAAAGCGAATTCAGGAAAGTAACTCTACTTGTGTAATTGTTATACAGAGGATATTGTTCATGCCATGTAGAGTATTGAACTGTTATAGTAATATACCCCTTTTATTGATTCTTGAGATGCCCTCTCATTGTCCTTGTAAACCTTTTTATTGATAAGTTTATTGTTCATACCTTTTAGTAACCTTTTCTTATCCTGATCATTTGTTAATACCTTGAATTCTTGTAAACCCTATAAAAACCTTTGCGAACCCCTTGTGTGATGATCCTTTATTCCTTTGTTTACATTATTCCCTAATAATCCTTGAAACGGTTTTGATTCTCTAACTTGTATACCTTGTTATCATTTGATCAAGATCCTTAGCATTGAACTTTTCTTACCTTTGGTTTATTCATTTCCTTTGAATTCTTGAAATTGAACTTAAGAATGAGGTTCAACTTGAAAGAGTTTGAATGATTTCATATTCTTGGTAATGATAAAATGGATTTAGTAAACCTTTTTTTTCAACATAAGGTTTTACAAACAAATTCCTGATGGATTGGATTTAGACGTAAGAGACTAGTGGGACTAGTCCAGTCATATAAAGAGGCTAGTGGGGCTAGTCCAGTTTAAGGCTAAAATTATGCCATAGGTACCTTAAAGACTGGATGGAGGTCGGTACGGGCTGATCACCCGTATTATTATGAATTGAAAGTTAAAGAAGTCCAATAAAGGGTTCCATAACTATTTAAAAAGGAATTGAATTTCCTATCCGGTAATTGATTCTATGAAAATGAAAAAGGTTTATATTGTTTTGAAAAGAGTTGATTGTGATATTGTGAAGCTTACAGCTTGTGAACCTTGATTTTGATTCTGTTGATCATATAATTGATTCCCAATGATGAAAAAATTATTGCTTTCCATTTGAAAAATTATTTGTGATCCTGTTAATGATTTGTGATGAACGTCGGCTTTCACCCTATCTTGAGCCTTGTTCCTTGAAAGCCCAAAGTTTTTCTTCATAACCCTTTAATAGCGCAAAAGACAGAGATCTACCACCTAGAAATGATAAAGTAGAATGCCCTGAGATCAAAAATGGTATATTGTGGATTTTGTATCGTAGAACTGTTTTATAGTTACTTGCTGAGTTTTATACTCATATGTTTTGTCTTAATCTAACCATGGCAGTTAAGCAAGAAGATGGCCAGGCTTAGGCGCACTGCTCGTAAGAGCGTACCTGGTGGTCCCTACCGTGTTGAGGGCTTCCGGTTTCCAGAGCAAGTAGTACAGGTTTCTAGTGAGCAAGCGCTTAGCCGAAAAGTTGGTAAGATACAATGGGTTATCTGTCGATTCCAAGTCGGGATCGACTATGTAAATTTGGTTTTATTTTGGGTTGTAAATTATATTTTATGGTTGGTAGTTGTAATCTTGTCTCAAACTTTATAATGTTTGATCCTGTTAGTAGTTAATCGGGGTTTATGCTTATTTAATTCATAGATTAAAGGTGTGTGGGTCCTCATTTCCTAACCCCGAGATTGAGGGCATCACAAACAAGAAAATTTTAAGACAATATTCAACACTAGGAATTCCATGTCAGAATATGGTGGTACAAAGAAAGAACCGGGACTTGATTAAAGCAACGAGGACAATGCAAAAAAAATCAAGACTTTCTAAATACAAAAGGGCTGAACTAGTCAATACAGTTTGCTACAAGTAAGATCAGGTCGTGATTATGATGTTTACATGAAAAACACTAATGAGTTAATGGCCAACAGAAGCAAACACTAAATGACCTAAAAGTGTTTGGAGAGAATATTTTATAGAAGCAAACAATGAAATGTTTTAAATTGTTTTAAGATCTTGACATTCACAGCTAAGACTCGTAAAAATATTTTCCATGGCTACTCAGTGGAGTCTACAACCTACTGGGCATTTGTGGTTGATCAATAGAAGGTGATAGATAGTCTAAATGCATAGATGAACAACATCATGCTCCAAGTTGTTAGAGGTTAAAATAATTGCAATTATGATTCATATCCAAGCAGTGCTGATAGTATAACTAAACAACTCAGTACTTCAATGAAGCCACTCAGAAAGGATAAGGATTTTCAAGAAATCCCAGCAACAACTTAGGGGGAGAAAAAGTAGGATCAATTAGTCAGACTCAACATCACATTGTAAATCAAGAGGACACAAGGACATATCTGTTGAGATAAAGGGTATGATGTCAAGACCATTCCCAGAGTCTAGTTCTTAAGTGATCCAGATGGTGGAGTAATGATTAGCAGGGCTACTGAGCATGAATAATTAGTTCTCTAATTTTCTATCTGAAGAAGAAACTAAAAACAGTTACAGGAGCTCTGATATACTGGGATTGGGTGATTGAAAAACAAGATGAACTCAATTAGTCAGAAAGCAAATTATAGGAAAGTTGGTATCCAAACGAAATGACAATCTTGTAATTGGTACAAGGATAACCAGAAGTCAAAATGGATGACAATGGCATTGTTACGAGGGACAAGGCCAAAATGGATGCTAGGTTATTATCCAGAAGCAGTATCTCATAGAGAGCATGTAATATCTGGGATATATCGTGTAATTATTTTTGCTAATAAATAAATATTATGCATGTTCAGTATTTATTCTGTGAATTATTTGTTAAGTGGTATATGTGTTTGGATGTTTAAAAATAATATAAATTGAGTATTTTTATTTTTATATGTCCAAAATAAAATATAGATAATTGTCATATCTTCCTATTTATTTTTATATTGATTTATGATTTTATAGGAAATTTATGGATTTTATAAATTCCTTTTTCCGAGTAATTATAAACTATTTTATATAATCGGGAACCAGCTGACTTCACCCGTTCTTACATTTTTATAACCCGAAACTCTTCCGAGAACTCCTTCCTAACCTAATTGCAATATTCCGAGCATTTTCCATGTTTCGACTTTTTCGATCCGGCGTATAATTTGTCTTGTGCGGGTCCCGGCGCAATATTTTCAATACAAAATTCGTTTCAGTAAATCAATAAAACTCGTATTTTTGATAACGGGATCTTTTTATTAAACTATTATAATTATCACCTCGTAATACGTGTAACCAGGCGCTGAGACCAAGACCGCGGTATAAATTGTACTAATTTGGATAATTATCCCAAAAACCAGTACCGTTTGGATCCGTTTTTATAAATAAACGTACTATTGTATATCCAGAATGATCCAACGGGATACTAATGTACCGTAATTATAAATAGCCTTTACCGTATTTTATTTCGTATCGAAAATCATTTGCAAACAGTAATTACATTATTTTATAGAGAAAATACATATATTCATAAACCTTTATGAAAATCAAACTGCAAAATCAAGGTGTTATTGAAATCTGCTCGGGAAGCTCTAGTAACCAAAACGGAGGTTTTGAAGTGTTCTATCAGATTCCAGAACTCGTTTTACTGCAGAATCAAAGAAGAGGCAAGGCGTAGGAAAGGGAAACGAAGAGTCGAGGAGTAGGAGATTGTGATTGGAAATTGGTGAAGTATAGCAAGCTAGTACCAGGAAAGTGTTCTGAACTTTCTCAAGATATATTGTGGATTATTGATAGTTCTGTTTTATATTGCAAGTGCTTTGAAGCACTAAACCCTAAACCTTGATTCCAGTTATTGATCTTTGAACCGTAAACCTTATTCTTTATGAACCATTGATTGCTGAATACCCGAATACAAACCACAGATATACGATACTACTCTGCAAATACATACAAACTAAATACCAACCACTGAATCAAATTGCTTACATATTCAAACCATTGTACCTTATGCTTTGAAAGACCAAATCCTTGTAACCTTGAAACTTTGATTCCTTTGTTATCCAATTCTTTCATTACCTAACAGCCATTCTTTGAAATTGCCATATTGTTCCTTTGTGAAGTTTGAAACCATCTCATTATTGGACATCCAATGTTGCTTATGATTATGGTTATTACTTTACATTATTTATCCTGTTATTATGATAGAATTGGATTGTTTTATAAAATTATGGACCAGATTCGTGGACAGACTAGATTGGTGGTCAAGTTAGGCCAATGTGTGCCTTGGATCCAGTAATTATAGCAGAGCTGTGTGCCTTGCTCAGGGTTAGTGCGTGACTGATCAGCAGCCTTACCTTGGTTTTTAAAAATGAAAATATAATATCCAATTCTAAATCATTAATCATTGTTCACTTGATACCTTAACTCTTTTCACTTGATGATCATTATTCTCAGTGTCGTCAATGTGACTTGCTGAGCTAGTTAGCTCATTTGTGCGATGTTGTTTATGTTCTTTTCCAGTTAAGAAGGAACATGTTGGTAGCGAGGATCCCCAATCCAGTGCGAGAGCTGGGAGTCCAGTTTGACCGAGTTAAGCTAGCTGACAGCTTTTGGAATAGTTTAAGTTTATGAAGTTTGTAATAATGTTTAATATTCAGTTATAAGTTTGAATAGTTGGGATTTGGGCATTTGTAATATAAGTGTGTGCGTGTGTCTTGTGTGCATACTTTAACCTGTTGCGGTCTGTGGTAGTTGGTAAGTAGGGTCACTGCATATTATTATTATCTTTATTATTGTTATAAGAAGGTTATAAATAAGGTTTGTGTGTGCGGACCCCAAACTTCTGACCCGAGTTTGGAGGGCACCACAGGTTTGGTATCAGAGCTACAGGTTATAAGTCACTGACACAAGCCTAGATTGACAGGAATGGGTAGAGGGTTAGGAATAGAAGTAAGAAATAGAAAGATAGAATGTCGAGAGGTTGAGTGCTACGGTTTAACATGTATTAGTATGATTCGCGTCGTGGTTCGAGATTCTTATGTTGCGATATAATTTCAGATAGCAGCGATGGTCAACTCTTCCATCCCCGTATCAGCTGATCACTCAGAGCCCTCAGTTGGAGGACCATCTTCAGATCCACGTCCTATTGCTCCACCAGTGTTGGCTATTTTACCTTCACCTGTGTTGCAGCCCGTACCACTGTAGGTTATTCCACCCCCAGGTGTGAGGCCACCTATGAGAGGACCCCCACCAGCTGATTCAGATTCGACTGGGCATTCCATTGCGGGTGCCCCATTCCATTCTACATTGCATCTTGTTCCTTATTACCGGTATGAGGCTCTTCTATTGGAGCGTGATTCCTTGTTAGCACAGATCCGAGAGCTGCAGCATATCATCAGGACTACATATGTTAATCGTGGTGTGAGGGAGCTTTGAGAGGAAATCCATGTGACACGCAGGATTCTTGAGGCTAGGCTACATGGAGCTACATTACCTGGCCGTGGCCCTGATGCATTTATGGGATGGGCTAGTGAGGTGATGGAGGATCTAGAGAGGCTAGGCAGACCAAAGTTTCCTTGGAGTTAGATCCAGAGATGGAGATGTTGATCAGTGTTGTTATGGCTGTTTAGTATGTACAGTAGTGTGTAGTATGTATCAGTAGACTTTTGGGTTGTATTTATAGATTAGATCTGCTAACTAGTGAGTAGGTTTGTTGTACCCTTTTGCTTTTACTTCTGAAGCGTTTTAACGCTTGTACTACCTAAAAATTTTGATCTATATATATCAGTACCTTTTTCCTTTCTAGCATTGCCATTTACTTTACTGCACCTGTTTTACTTTACTTTATTTATTGCACCAGTTATACCCCTGTGATACCATGTACCTTATCCCCTTAACTGTTTATATTCTGTAAAGAAGCATGCAATTTAATTAGTTCAACTGTTACAACTATTTTCAAAAAGAGATATTTCTGTTTTACAAAACTTTTCTTTTATGCAAAGGATTCGATTTAAAGGCTAAATAAGTTGTTTGATTCTTTACAGAAAATGCCTCCCAGAAGAAATACCCGCACCAACACCCAGAATGAAGAAACCAACAACAACAATAACAACCAAGATGATACCAACCAGAATGCAAACCCAGGACCCATAGACCCAGCAATAGCCTAGATTCTTCAAATCTTGGCTCAACAAACAGTTCACCTGACTCAACAGCAACAAAGATAAACCAATCCCCAGGTAACTTTCAAAACTTTTCAGGCGGTAAACCCACCAAAATTCAAGGGTTCCTTAGATCCGATTGAAGTGAATGTTTGGTTAAAGGAAATAGAGAAGTCATTTGCTTTAGTTAAAGTGAAGGAAGAACAGAAGGTGGAGTTTCCAAGTTATTATTTGAAGAATGAGGCCACCTATTGGTGGAGACTGTGAAGACATTGGAAGGTACAGATGTTATTACTTGGGAGAGATTCAAAGAATTGTTTTTTGAAAAGTATTTTCCCCAGTTTGTTCAGGATCAGATGGAGTTGAAGTTTTTAGAGTTAAAGCAAGGAAATATGTCGGTAGCTGATTATGAGAGTAAGTTTGAAGAATTGTCAAGGTATGTGCCATCATATGTAGATACTGATAGGAAGAAGGCCAAGAGATTCCAACAAGGTCTGAAGCCATGGATTAGAGGGAAGGTAGCCATATTTGAATTGGATACCTATGCAGGAGTTGTACAGAAGGCCATGATTGCAGAAACTGAGAGTGAGATGTCACAGAAAGAAAAGGAAAGTAAGAAGATGAAGTTTGAAGGAAATGAAGGACAGTCACAACCAGGGAAGTTTCCAAATTTTAAGAAGGGCAAGTTTCAGCCAGGGAGAAATTTTAATTTCAAGAAGCAAAATGCAGGCGACGGAGGCCAGGGCAACCGTCCAGTCAATGTGAATCAACCAAATCAGTTGAGGTTAACTTTTCCAAATTGTCAGGTATGTGGGAAGAAACATGGAGGAGTTTGTAACAAGTTAAATGTAGTTTGTTTCAAGTGTAATCAGAAAGGGAACTATTCGAGGGAGTGCCGTAATCAGCCAGCGAAAGAACTAGTAAACAAGGATCAGCCTACCTGGAATCCAGCGGTTAAGGTTCCAGATATTGGATTTACATGCTTTAAATGTGGGAAGCCAGGACATATAGCCAGGGATTGCAAGACACCATCCCCAGTCAGTAATGCATTGGGGATAATGGGATCTACTCCAGCAGTATATGAGACTTCAAGGGCTAGAGTTTTTGATATGTCTATGAAGGACGCTATCTAGGATATTGATGTCGTGGCAGGTACGCTTAATATGAATTCTTTATGTGCCAAAGTGTTAATAGATTCGGGGGTAACTCGATCGTTTATTTCTCAAGATTTTGTTAGTAAGTTAAATTATCCAGTTGAGTATTTCAATAAAATAATGATAGTGAAATTAGCAAATCAAGAACGTATATCTGTTAATCAAGTTTGTGGGAATTGTGAAGTTGAGATTTCTGGTAGTAAGTTTTGTGTGGACTTGATACCATTTAAGCTAGGAGAGTTTGACATTATCTTAGGGATGGATTGGTTATCTAAGCACGATGCCCAGATAGATTGTCGAAATAAGAAGGTAATGGTAAAGACGCCAGATGAAAGGATAGTAACCTTTAAGGGCCAGAAACAAGCAAAGAAGTTCTTAACGCTGATCCAAGCTAAAAGGTTACTACGAAAAGGATGCGAGCATTTCGTTGCATATGTGATTGATAGAAGTCCGGAGCCAGCAAAAATTGAAGATATTCCAGTAGTCAATGAATTTGCAGACGTATTTCCCGATGAGTTACCAGGACTTCCTCCAGATAGAGAAATTGAGTTTGCGATCGACTTAGCACCTGGAATGGAACCATTATCCAAGGCCCCGTAAAGAATGGCGCCTGTTGAGATGAAGGAACTAGCAAAACAATTGCAAGAGTTGTTAGAGAAAGGAGTAATCAGACCCAGTGTATCCCCGTGGGGTACACCGGTACTATTTGTCAAAAAGAAGGATGTGAGCATGAGACTGTGTATCGACTATCAAGAGCTCAACAAGCTTACAATCAAGAACAAGTATCCGTTGCCAAGGATTGATGATTTGTTCGACCAATCAAAAGGAGCCAAGTACTTCTCCAAGATCAATTTGAGATCGGGATATCACCAGCTAAAGATCAAGCCAGAGGATATACCAAAGATAGCTTTCAGAACAAGGTATGGACATTATGAATTCTTAGTGATGTCATTTGGATTGACCAATGCCCCGTCAGCATTCATGGACCTGATGAACAGAATTTTCAAGGAATACCTTGACAAGTTTGTTATTTTGTTTATAGATGATATTTTGATTTATTCAAAGACAGAAGAGGATCATGCAAAACATTTGAGAACAGCTTTGGAGATTTTAAGGAAAAAGAAGTTATATGCTAAATTTTCAAAGTGTGAGTTTTGGTTACAGGAAGTTCAGTTCTTAGGACACATAGTTAGTAATGAAGGGATCAAAGTGGACCCAGCGAAGATTGAAGCAATTACAAATTGGGAAAGACCGAGAACACCAACAGAGGTAAGAAGTTTCTTGGGATTAGCGTGATATTATCGCCGATTTGTTCAAAATTTCTCAAGGATTGCAACACCATTGATAAAGCTTACACGGAAGAATGAAAAGTTTATATGGAACGATAAATGTGAAGAAAGTTTTCAGGAATTGAAGCGAAGATTAATCACTGCACATGTTTTGTCACTTCCAGACGATCAAGGAAATTTCGTAATCTATAGCGATGCTTCTCATAAAGGACTCGGATGCGTTCTGATGCAGCACGATAAGGTTATTGCGTATGCGTCAAGGAAATTGAAACCACACGAACAAAAATATACTACTCATGATTTGGAGCTAGCAGCTATAGTATTCTCTTTGAAGATTTTGAGACATTATTTATATGGAGAAAAATGCAAGATTTATACGGATCACAAAAGCTTGAAGTAAATATTCACACAGAAGGAGCTTAATATGAAACAGAGAAGATGGTTAGAGTTGATTAAGGATTACGACTGCATAATTAACTATCATCCCGGTAAAGCAAAAGTTGTGGTGGACGCGTTAAGTCGGAAAAAAAAGTTGAATGTGTTATCAGTATCCGAAGAGATATATAAGGAATTTCAGAAACTGGAATTGGAGATTAGAGTTTGCAAGCCTGATGAAGCAAAAATGTATAGTATGACTTTCCAGCCGGAGTTATTAGAGAAGATAAGGAAGCGTCAGGAAGAAGTAATGGATCAGGACATTAACCATTTGGTAGGTGAGGAATTGTGCACGCAAAAGGACGATCAAGGTATTCTTAAGTTTTCTTCTAGATTTTGGATTCCACCAGTGACGGAGTTGAAGAATAAAATTTTACAGGAAGCTCATAATTCAAGGTATTCAATCCATCCAGGGAGTACCAAAATGTACAGAGATTTAAAGAAAAATTATTGGTGGCCAGATATGAAGAGGGAGATTGCGGAATGGGTTAGCAGATGTTATACATGGCAGAGAGTTAAAGCAGAGCATCAAAGACTAAGTGGATTGTAGCAGCCATTAGAGATTCCAGAGTGGAAGTGGGAACACATTGCCATGGATTTCATAGTCGGATTACCAAGAACGAAAGCCAATCATGATGCCATTTGGGTTATAGTGGACAGACTTACCAAGTCAACTCATTTTCTACCTATAAATGAAAGATTTTCACTAGATAAGTTAGTCCATATGTAGCTGAAAGAAATCATAGTTCGTCATGGAGTTCCTGTGTCTACCGTATCCGATCGAGATCCGAGATTTAATTCAAGATTTTGGAAGAGTTTTCAAGAATATTTTGGAACGAGATTTAACATGAGTACGGCTTACCATCTACAGACGGACGGCTAGAGTGAAAGAACAATCCAGACAATCGAAGACATGTTATGTGTTTGTGACATTGATTTCAAAGGAAGTTGGGATGAGTATTTACCCTTTGTAGAATTTGCTTATAACAACAGTTATCATGCCAGTATTGGGATGCCACCCTACGAAGCTCTTTATGGACGCAAATGTCGATCTCCTGTATATTGGGACGAAGTAGGAGAACGTAAAATACTTGGACCTGAATTGGTGCAGCAGACAAAGGAAGTTATTGAAGTTATTCAAAAGAGATTGATGGCAGCGCAAGACCGTCAAAGGAAGTATGCAGATCAATCAAGGAAAGATATGGAATTCGAAGAAGGAAATCCGGTATTACTAAAAGTATCGTCGTGGAAAGGATTGACAAGATTTGGGAAGAAAGGAAGACTGAGCCCTAGATATGTTGGACCTTTTGAAATTCTAAAGCGTGTTGGCAAAGTAGCTTATGAGTTGACGTTACCCCCGCACATGGACCATATTCACAATGTTTTTCACGTATCGATGCTTAAAAAGTATAATCCAGACTCCAGGCATGTAATCGAATACGAGCCAATAGAGCTTCAAGCAAATTTGTCGTATGTAGAGAGTCCGATAGAGATTCTAGAAGAAAGAGAGAAAGTGTTAAGAAATAAAGTGGTAAAGGTAGTCAGAGTACTGTGGAGAAACCCAAAGGTTGGAGAGTCAACCTGGGAGTTAAAAGTGATATGAGAGAAAAGTACCCTCATTTGTTTTCTTAGGAGATTCTGAGGACATAATCCTTTTAAGGGGGGAGGATGTAATATCTGGGATATATCATGTAATTATTTTTGCTAATAAATAAATATTATGCATGTTCAATATTTATTCTGTGAATTATTTGTTAAGTGGTATATGTGTTTGGATATTTAAAAATAATATAAATTGAGTATTTTAATTTTTATTTGCCCAAAATAAAATATAGATAATTGTTATATCTTCCTATTTATTTTTATGTTGATTTATGATTTTATAGGAAATTTATGGATTTTATAAATTCCTTTTTCCGAGTAATTATAAACTATTTTATATAATCGGGAGCCAGCCGACTTCACCCGTTCTTAAGTTTTTATAACCCAAAACTCTTCCGAGAACTCCTTCCTAACCTAATTGCAATATTCTGAGCATTTTCCATGTTTCGACTTTTTCAATCCGGCGTACGGTTTGTCTTGTGCGGGGCCCGGCGCAATTTTTTCGATACAAAATTCATTTCGGTAAATCAATAAAACTCGTATTTTTGATAAACAGGATCTTTTATTAAACTATTATAATTATCACCTCGTATTACGTGTAACCAAATGCTGAGACCAAGACCGCAGTACAAATTGTACTAATTTGGATAATTATCCCGAAAACTGGTACCGTTTGGATCCGTTTTTATAAATAAACGTACTATTTTATATCCGGAATGATCCAACGGGTACTAATTTTTTGTAATTATAAATAGCCTTTACCGTATTTTATTTCGTACCGAAAATCATTTGCAAACAGTAATTATATTATTTTACAGAGAAAATACATATATTCATAAACCTTTTTGAAAATCAAATTGCAAAATCAAGGTGTTAATGAAATCTGCTCGGGAAGCTCTAGTAACCAAAACGGAGGTTTTGAAGTGTTCTATCAGATTCCAGAACTCGTTTTACTGCAGAATCAAAGAAGAGGCAAGGCGTAGAAAAGGGAAACAGATAGTTGAGGAGTAGGAGATTGTGATTGGAAATTCGTGAAGTATAGCAAGCTAGTACCAGGCAAGTGTTCTGAACTTTCTCAAGATATATTTTAGATTATTGATAGTTCTGTTTTATATTGCAAGTGCTTTGAAGCACTGGACCCTAAACCTTGATTCCAGTTATTGATCTTGAACCATAAACCTTATTCTTTCTGAACCATTAATTGTTGAATACCCAAATACAAACCGCAGATATACGATACTACTCCGCAAATACATACAAACTAAATAGCAACCACTGAATCAAATTGCTTACATATTCAAACCATTGTATCTTATGCTTTGAAAGACCAAATCCTTGTAACCTTGAAACTTTGATTCCTTTGTTATCCAATTCTTTCATTACCTAACAGCCATTCTTTGAAATTGCCATATTGTTCCTTTGTGAAATTTGAAAGCATCTCATTATTGGACATCCAATGTTGCTTATGATTCTGTTTATTACTTTACATTATTTATCATGTTATTATGATAGAATTGAATTGTTTTATAAAATTGTGGACCAGATTCGTGGTCAGACCAGATTCGTGGTCAAGTTAGGCCAATGTGTGCCTTGGATCCAGTAATTAGAGCAGAGTTGTGTGCCTTTCTCGGGGTTAGTGTGTGACTGATCAGCAGCCTAACCTTGGTTTTTAAAATGAAAATATAATATCCAATTCTAAATCATTAATCATTGTTCACTTGATACCTTAACTCTTTTCACTTGATGATTATTATTCTCAGTGTTGTCAATGTGACTTGCTGAGCTAGTTAGCTCATTTGTGCGATGTTGTTTATGTTCTTTTCCAGTTAAGAAGGAACCTGTTGGTAACGAGGATCCCCAATCCAGTGCGAGAGCTAGGGGTCCAGGTTGATCGAGTTAAGCTAGTTTACAGTTTTTGGAATAGTTTAAGTTTATGAAGTTTGTAATAATGTTTAATATTCAGTTGTAAGTTTGAATAGTTGGGATTTGGGCGTTTGTAATATAAGTGTGTGTGTGGCTTGTGTGTATATTTTAACCTGTTGCGGTCCGTGGTAGTTGGTAAGTAGGGTCACTGCATATTATTATTATCTTTATTATTGTTATAAGCAGGTTATAAATAAGGTGTGTGTGTGTGGACCCCAAACTTCTGACCCGGGTTTGGAGGGCGCCACAGAGCACTAGTGACGAGACTTGAGGATATTATGACATATCTGACACCTGCAGCACATTGAAACTTTAATATTTTATCAGGTGAATGTGAACAAGTGCACTTCTAATTGGTGAGTTAAAAGAGGAAGTTAATGTGCAATAGTTCCTGGACTTTAAAATTAAAAATCAATTGGACTCTGTATATCTCTTCTTCACAAGCTCACTTCAGGTTGGTATGAACTGGTATCTTACTGAAGAAGTCGTCAAGGACATGGTATGACACTCTAACTGAATTTGCAATTAAATATGAACTAGTAGAGTCATCATATAAACAACTCTCATTATCATTAGGCATAAACAGAATGTTATATATGTGCAGTGATATCATGATAATATTATATATTGGTCTACTAACAAAAACTTGTGCAAGTTATTTTCTAAGTAATTAGAGAGTACGTATGGAGGAATGTGTTGGAAAAGTTGTAATTCTTTTTGAAATTACTTCAAGTAAGCCATTAGAATAATTCTCTTAGGATCTCAAGCAAGCCAAGAGAATAATTCTTTTAGGAACACAAGTAAATCTAAAGAATGATGGCAGAACCAGGAAGTCAAGGATCTTTTGAAGATGTAAAAATTTGAAAGATTCTGAGCATGCCAAGACTACTTACCAACAACAACCACTAAAGCTTGAGCAGAAAACTCAGGTATAATGACAAACTATAGAGGTATGATCAGCTCACTTTTTTACTCAAATGCAAATAGACAACATGTAATGTTCTCAAGATGCCAAAGTCCAAGGTTTCAAGTGGATCGTTGAGAATCCAATCTTATGGATATTAACAAGATTTTTAGATATCTTAAGGGACTACCAACTCTTGGAGTATTGTACCCTAGCTTAACATATTTTTCTATATAGATATAGGTTGCGTATGTAATATCCGGGATATATCGTGTAATTATTTTGCTATTAAATAATTATTATACGTGTCCAGTATATATTCTGTGAATTTATTGTTATGTGTTATCTGTATTTGGATATTCAAAAATAATATTAATTGAGTATTTTAATTTTTATATGTCCAAAATAAAATATAGATAATTGTCATATTTCCTAATTATTTTTATGTTGATTTATGAATTTATAAGAATTATATAAAATTTATAAAATCTTTTTTCAGGTATTTAAAATCTATTTTATAAAAACGGGAACCAACCAACGTCACCCGTTGTTACGTTTTTGGAACCCGAAACTCTTTCGAGAACTCCTTCCTAACCTAATTGTAATATTCCGAGCATTTTCCATGTTTCGACTTTTTCGATCCGGCGTATGGTTTGTCCTGCGCGGGTCCCGGCGCAACATTTTCGATACAATATTCGTTTTGGTAAATCAATAAAACTCGTATTTTCGATAAACGGGAGCTTTTTATTAAACTACCACAATTATCACTTCGTAGTACGTGTAACCAGACGCTGAGACCAAGCTCGCAGTACAAATTGTACTGATTTGGATAATTATCCCGAAAACCGATACCGTTTGGATCAGTTTTTATAAATAAACGTACCGTTTTATATCCGGAATGATCCAAAGGGATACTAATTTTCCGTAAATATAAATAGCCTTTTACCGTATTTTATTTCGTATCAAAATCATTTGTAGACAGATAATTATATAATTTTACAGAGAAAAATCATATATTCATAAACTGTTCCAAGAATCAAACCAACTTTTGAAGGTGTTATTGATCTTTGTTTGAAAAGCTCGAGTACCAGATTTGAAGGTCTTGAAGAGCTCTATCAGATTCCATAACCTATTTTACTGCAGAATCAAAGGTTGATTTTATATATTTTTATTTATTTTCGAATTATTTTGATTAAAAATATGAATTTTTGTTCGGATGGTTGTTTGTATGATTTGATGATTGCATGTTGTAGAGCTTGTTTTCCTGATGATTTTGATATATTATACGTCTGATTTGGAGTTCAATGACATGTTCAAATTTGAGTTTGATTTTCGAATTTCAAAATTAGGGTTTATAACCCGTATAAATGTTTTCAATTGAAATTTGGGGGTTTTTGCTTCAGGGGTTATTAGCTGTTGATTTATAGTGGATTGTGTTCCTTATGAAATTTGCAATCGATTGGTATATAGCTCGTTAACAGAGTATTAGTGAATTGAAGGGAGTTATGTTTTTAAGTCTTACGATGTTCGCCGAAAACCGGCGATGTTCTTGGCCATTTTCCGGCCAGGACAGGGATGATTATTGAATTTTGATTGCATGTATAAGTTGCTGGTAACCTGTAGATTAATTCTGGACAGTTTGGTGGCCTGAGGTGGCCGAAATCGGGTTCTCCGGCCACACTCCGGCGAGTCGACGGTGGGAGTTTGCAAAATTGCGAACAGGCCCCTGTACTTTTGGAGATGATGAAGCTAGGTCCCTGAAGTTTCCAGACTTTGCAAAAATTGGATTCCTGTTTTAAAAATGTTTAAAAATCATATTTCCTATTTATTTTTATTATAAAAATTCGTTTTAAATTTCTGTAAATTCTAAAAAAATTTGTATTTTAATTCCGAAAATTATTTTTAATTCAAAAATAAATCTGAATTAATTAGTTAATTAATTTCAGTTAATTTTTAATTGATTAATTGGTCAATTAATTCGAAAATTAATTGATTAATTGATTTAATTAATTATTAATTGATTTTAACTAATTATTTAATTAGGTTTAATTATTTAAAAATGATGTAAACATTCCAAAAAATAGTTTCGAGCTTTAAAATATTATTCTAAATTATTTTCAAGGCTCGATAATTATTATAAAATTGTTTCGAAACCAGAATTGGCTAATCGAACCCTGTTTATTTACCCGAAATTGATCCAACGACCCGTTTTAATTCCGAAAAATGTTTTAAAAATCATTTTAAATAACCAAAAGCTTATTTATGACCCGAGACTTATTTATAAATGATATATCATTGATTACGTGATGTATTATGTGTTATACATGACTTGCTGATTCACTATCGGTCTATATATTCGGTGTTTACTTGATTATTGCGTAACCTTCAATCCATTAATCGAATTTGGGTGAAACGAAGGGTAGATAGAAGTATGTGTAGAATAGAATCGTATGAGTTAATTATTGATAGACGCTTATGATATGTGAGCAGAAGAGGCAAGACGTAGGAAAGGGAAACAGGTAGTTGAGAAGTATGACGGTTGAGATTGGAAGCGAGTGCAGGATAGTAAGCTAATACCAGGCAAGTGTTCCGAACTTTCTCGAGATATTATAGTACTTGATAGTTTTGTTGATCTTGCAAGTGCTTTGAAGCACAGAAACCTAAACCCTGATTTCAGTTTTGATCTTGACCCATGAACTTTATTCTTTCTAAGCCATTGATTATTGCATACCCAAATATGAACCTCAAATATACGATACTACTCCACAAATACATACAAACTATATACCGAACACTGAATCGAATTACCCACACACTCAAACTATTGCATCCTATGCTTTGAAAGGCAAAAACCTTGAAACCATGAAATACTGATTCCTTTGTTATTAAATTCTTTCATTACCCAACAACTAAGCTTTGAAGCTGCCATATTGATTCTCATGAATCCTGAAACCGTTTCATTATGGAGCATCCAATGTTGTTAATGATTCTGTTTATTGCTATTATTGCTTATTCTATTATTATGTTAGAATTGGATTGTTTTTATAAAATTGTGGACCAGATTCATGGTCAGACCATATAATGGTCAAATTAGGCCAATGTGTGCCTTGGATCCAGTAGTTAGAGCAATGCTGTGTGCTTTGCTCGGGGTTAGTGCGTGACTGATCAGCAGCCTAACCTTAGTTTTTAAAATAAAAGTATAATATCCAATTCTAAACCATAATCCATTGTTCATTTGATTTCATAACCGTATTCACCTGACGATCATTATTCTCAGTTTTGTCATTGTGACTTGCTGAGCTAGTTAGCTCATTTGTGCGATGTTGTTTATATTCTTTCCAGTTAAAAAGGAACCAGTTGGTAGCGAGGATCCCCAGTCCAGCGTGAGAGCTAGGGGTTATGGTTGCTCGAGTTAAGCTAGCAGGCTTCTTTTGAATAATTTAAGTTTGTAAAAGTTTGTAATAATGTTTAATACTCAGTTTCGAGTTTGAATAGATGGGATTTGATCGGTATGTAATATATTAGTATGTTTGGTTTGTGTGCATACTTTAACCTGTTGCGATCCATGGTAGTGGTAAGTAGGGTCACTGCATATTATTATTATCTTTATTATTGTTATAAGCAGGTTATAAATAAGATGTGTGTGTGGACCCCAAACTTCTGACCCGGGTTTGGAGGGCGCCACAGGTTTGGTATCAGAGCTACAAGTTATAAGTCACTGACACAAGCCTAGGTTGACGGGAATGGGTAGAGGGTTAGGATTAGAAGTAAGGAATAGAATGATAGAACGTCGAGAGGTTGAGTGTTACGGTATAACCGGTATTAGTATAATTTGCGTCGTGGTTCGAGATTCTTATATTGCGATATGATTTCAGATAGCAGCGATGGCCAACTCTTTTATTCCCGTATCAGCTGATCACTCAGAGCCTTCAGTTGGAGCACCATCATCGGATCCACGTCATGTTATTCCACCAGTATTGGCTATTCTACCTCCACCTGTATTGCAGCTCGTACCACTGCTGGCTATTCCACCCCCAGGCATGTGGCCCCCTGTTAGAGGACCCCCACCTGCTGATTCAGGCTTTACTGGCTATTCAGTCACAGGAGTACCTTTCCAGTTCTCTTTTTATCCTGTCCCATATCATCAGTTTGAGGCCTGCCTTATGGAGCAGCGGTTCCTTCAGGGTCAGATTCAGGAGTTACTACATAGTATGTGTACCAGAGAGGTTGGGAGTGGTGAGAGGCGACTCAGAGAGAGGCTACAGGTGTTTCGTAGGACAGCTGCAGTGAGGATTGCTGAAGCTACATATGAGGACATCACTCCTGATTTCTTAGTGGAGTGGGCTAAGTGGGTTTTAGAAGATCTTGAGGAGATTGGAGGTCCAGACCTACCATGAGTCAGAGATCCAGAGATAGAGACGCTGAGCAGTGTTGTATGGTTATGTATAGTAGTGTGTAGTGTGTATCAGTAAGCTTTTGAGTTGTATTTATAGACTAGCTATGCTGACTAGTGAGTAGGTTGTTGTACCCTTTTTCTTTTACTTTCAAAGAGTCTTTACGCTTGTACCATCCAAACCTTTTGATCTATATATATCAGTACCTTTTTCTTTCCATTACTGTCATTTCCTTTATTGTACCTGTTTTACTTTACCTTATTTATTGCACCAGTTATACCCTGTAATACCATGTACCCTGTTTTCCGTAACTGCTTATATTCTGTAAAGAAGCATGCAATTTACTTAGTTACAACTATTTTCAAAAAGAGATATTTCTGTTTTACAAAACTTTTCTTTTATGCAAAAGATTTGATTCAAAAGCTAAATAAGTTGTTTGATTCTTTACAGAAAATGCCTCCTTGAAGAAATACCCGCACCAACACCCAGAATGAAGAAACCAACAACAATAACAACCAAGATGATACAAATCCAAATGTGAACCCAGGACCCATGGACCCAGCAATAGCCCAGATTCTTCAAATCTTGGCCCAACAAACAGTTCACCTAGCATAACAACAACAAAGACAGACCAATCCCCAAGTAACTTTCAAAACTTTTCAGGCAGTAAACCCACCAGAATTCAAGGGTTCCCTAGAGCCTATTGAAGTAAATGTTTGGTTAAAGGAAATAGAGAAGGCACTTGCCTTAGTAAAAGTAAAGGAAGAACAGAAGGTTGAGTTTGCAAGTTACTATTTGAAGAATGAGGCCACCTATTGGTGGGAGATGGTGAAGACATTGGAAGGTACAAATGTTATTACTTGGGAGAGGTTTAAGGAATTGTTTTTAGAAAAGTATTTTCCTCAGTTTGTCCAAGATCAAATGGAGCTGAAGTTTTTAGAATTAAAGCAAGGGAACATGACGGTAATCAGATTATGAGGGTAAGTTTGAGGAATTATCAAGGTATGTGCCGTCGTATGTGGATACTGACAGGAAGAAGGCTAAAAGATTCCAGCAAGGTTTGAAACCATGGATCAGAGGGAAGGTAGCCATTTTTGAATTAGATACCTATGCAGGAGTGGTACAGAAGGCTATGATCGCAGAGACAGAGAGTGAGATGTTCCTGAAGGAAAAGGAAAGCAAGAAAAGGAAATTTGAAGGAAATGAGGGTCAGTCACAACCAGGGAAGTTTCCAAATTTTAAAAAAGGCAGGTTTCAGCCAGGGAGAAATTTTAATTTTAAGAAACAGAATGCAGGCGACGGAGGCCAGGGCAACCGTCCAGTTAATGCGAATCAGTCGAATCAATTGAGATTAACTTTTCCAGATTGTCAAGTATGTGGAAAGAAGCATGGGGGAGTTTGTAATAAGTTGAATGTAGTTTGTTTTAAATGCAACCATAAAGGGCACTATTCGAGGGAGTGCCGAAATCAGCCAGCAAGAGAACCAGCAAATAAGGATCAGCCTATCCGGAATCCAGCAGTGAAGGTTCCAGCCATTGGATTTACGTGCTTCAAATATGGAAAACTAGGACATATGGCCAGGGATTGCAAGACACCAGCCCCAGTCAGTAATGCATTAAGGATTATGGGACCTACCCCAACAGTGAATGAGACTCCAAGGGCTAGAGTTTTTGATATGTCTGTGAAGGATGCTATCCAGGATACGGATGTCGTGGCAGGTACGCTTAATGTGAATTCTTTATGTGCCAAAGTGTTAATAGATTCGGGAGCAACCCAATCGTTTGTTTCACAAGATTTTGTTAGCAAGTTAAATTGTCCAGTTGAGTATTTAAATGAAATAATTACTGTGGAATTAGCAAATCAAGAACATGTATCTGTTAATCAAGTTTGTGGGAATTGTGAGATTGAGATTTCTGGTAGTAAGTTTTGCGTAGATTTGATACCATTTAAGTTAGGGGAGTTTGATGTTATATTAGGAATGGATTGGTTATCTAAGCACGATGCCCAGATAGATTGTCGAGATAAGAAGGTAACGGTGAAGACACCAGATGAAAGAATAGTAACGTTCAAGGGCCAGAAGCAAGTAAAGAAGTTATTAACAATGATTCAAGCCAAGAAGTTATTACGGCAAGGATGCGAGCATTTCGTAGCATATGTGATCGACAGAAATCAGGAGCCAACAAAACTTGAAGATATTCCAGTAGTGAATGAATTTCCAGATATGTTTCCCGATGAGTTACCAGGACTTCCTCCAGATAAAGAAATTGAATTTGTGATCGACTTAGCACCTGGAACAGAACCAGTATCCAAGGCCCCGTACAGAATGGCGCCTATTGAGATGAAAGAGCTAGCGAAGTAATTGCAGGAGTTGTTAGAGAAAGGAGTAATCAGACCCAGTGTATCCCCATAGGGGAGCACCGGTATTATTTGTAAAGAAGAAAGATGGAAGCATGAGACTATGCATTGACTATAGGGAGCTCAATAAGCTTACAATCAAGAACAAGTATCCATTACCTAGAATTGACGATTTGTTTGACCAATTGAAAGGAGCCAAGTACTTCTCCAAAATTGATTTAAGATCGGGATATCATCAACTGAAGATCAAGCCAGAAGATATACCAAAGACAGCTTTCCGAACAAGGTACGGACATTATGAATTTTTAGTAATGTCTTTTGGATTGACCAATGCCCCGGCAGCATTTATGGACCTGATGAACAGAATTTTCAAGGAATATTTGGACAAGTTCGTTATTGTATTTATAGACGATATTTTGATCTATTCAAAGATGGAAGAGGATCATACGGAACATTTAAGGACAGCTTTGGAGATTTTAAGGAAAAAGAAGTTATATGCTAAATTCTCGAAGTGTGAGTTTTGGCTACAGGAAGTTCAGTTCTTAGGACACATAGTTAGTAATGAAGGGATCAAAGTGGATCCGACAAAGATCGAGGCAATTACGAATTGGGAGAGACCGAGAACACCCACCGAGGTAAGAAGTTTCTTGGGATTGGCGGGATATTATCGTCGATTCGTCCAGAATTTCTCAAGGATTGCAACACCACTGACAAAGCTTACACGAAAGAATGAAAAGTTTATATGGAATGACAAGTGTGAAGGAAGTTTTCAGGAATTGAAGCGACGATTAATCACGGCTCCTGTTTTGTCACTTCCAGACGATCAAGGGAATTTCGTAATTTATAGCGATGCTTCTCATAAAGGATTAGGATGTGTTTTAATACAGCACGATAAGGTGATTGCGTATGCATCAAGGCAATTGAAACCACACGAACAGAAGTATCCTACTCATGATTTGGAGCTAGCAGCCATAGTGTTTGCTTTGAAGATCTGGAGACATTACCTTTATGGAGAGAAGTGTGAGATTTATACGGATCACAAAAGTTTGAAGTATATATTCACACAAAAGGAACTTAATATGAGGCAAAGGATATGGTTAGAATTGATCAAAATTATGATTGCTCGATTAATTATCATCCCAGTAAAGCACACGTTGTAGCGGACGCGTTAAGTCGGAAGGAAAGGTTAAATGAGTTATCAGTACCTGAAGAGATATATAAGGAATTTCAGAGATTGGAATTGGAGATTAGAGTTTGCAAGCCTAAAGAAGTGAAAGTGTACAGTATTACTTTCTAGCCGAAGTTGCTGGAGAACATAAAGAAATGTCAGGAAGATGTAATGGACCAAGATATAAATCGTTTGGTAGGTGAAGAATTATGCACACAAAAGGATGATCAAGGTATTTTGAGGTTTTCTTCTAGAATTTGGATTCCACCAGTAACGGAGCTGAAGAATGAAATTTTGCAAGAAGCGCATAGTTCAAGATATTCCATCCATCCAGGGAGTACCAAAATGTACAGGGATTTAAAGGAGAATTATTGGTGGCCAGAAATGAAGAGGGAAATTGCGGAATGGGTTAGCAAATGTTATACCTGTCAGAGAGTTAAAGCAGAGCATCAGAGACCAAGTGGATTGCTACAACCATTGGAGATTTCAGAGTGGAAGTGGGAACATATTGCCATGGATTTTATAGTTGGATTACCAAGGACAAGGGATAATCATGATGCCATTTGGATTATAGTGGATAGACTTACCAAGTCAGCTCATTTTCTGCCTATAAATGAAAGATTTTCGCTCGACAAGTTAGTTCATATGTACCTGAAGGAAATCGTAGTTCGTCATGGAGTTCCTGTGTCTATCATATCTGATCGAGATCCAAGATTTAACTCGAGATTATGGAAGAGTTTTCAAGAATGTTTGGGAACAAGACTGAATATGATTACGGCCTATCACCCCCAGACGGACGGCCAAAGTGAAAGAACGATCCATACAATCGAGGACATGTTACGCGTTTGTGTTATTGATTTCAAAGGAAATTGGGATGAGCATTTACCCCTGGTAGAGTTTGCTTATAACAACAGTTATCACGCCAGTATTGGTATGCCACCCTATGAAGCCCTTTATGGACGTAAATGCAGATCTCCAGTATATTGGGATGAAGTAGGAGAACGCAAGATACTTGGACCTGAACTGGTACAGCAGACAAAGGAAGTTGTTGAAATTATCCAGAAGAGATTGATAGACGCACAAGATCGTCAGAGGAAATACGCAGACCAGTCAAGGAAAGACATGGAATTTGAAGAAGGAAGCTTGGTATTACTGAAAGTATCACCGTGAAAAGGACTAACAAGATTTGGGAAGAAAGGGAAGTTAAGTCCAAGATATGTTGGACCTTTTGAGATCCTAAAGCGCGTTGGCAAAGTAGCTTACGAGTTGGCGTTACCACCGCACATGGAGCACATTCATAATGTTTTTCACGTATCAATGCTTAAGAAGTACAATCCAGACTCCAGGCATGTAATAGAGAGAAAGTACTGAGAAATAAAGTGGTAAAGTTAGTAAGAGTATTGTGGAGAAACCCAAAGGTTGAAGAGTCAACCTGGGAGTTAGAAAGTGATATGAGAGAAAAGTACCCTCATTTATTTTCTTAAGAGATTCTGAGGACAGAATCCTTTTAATGGGGGAAGGATGTAATATCCGGGATATATCGTGTAATTATTTTGCTATTAAATAATTATTATATGTGTCCAGTATCTATTCTGTGAATTTATTGTTAAGTGTTATCTGTATTTTAATTTTTATATATCCAAAATAAAATATAGATAATTGTCATATCTTCCTAATTATTTTTATGTTGATTTATGAATTTATAAGAATCATATGAAATTTATAAAATCTTTTTCCGGGTATTTAAAATCTATTTTATAAAAACGGGAACCAACCAACGTCACCCGTTGTTACATTTTTGGAACCCGAAACTCTTCCGAGAACTCCTTCCTAACCTAATTGTAATATTCTGAGCATTTTCCATGTTTCGACTTTTTCGATCTGGCGTACGGTTTGTCCTGCGAGGCTCCCGGTGCAACATTTTCGATACAATATTTGTTTTGGTAAATCAATAAAACTCGTATTTTCGATAAACGGGAGCTTTTTATTAAACTACCACAATTATCACTTCGTAGTACGTGTAACCAGGCGCTGAGACCAAGACCGCAGTACAAATTGTATTGATTTGGATAATTATCCCGAAAACCGATACCGTTTAGATCAGTTTTTATAAATAAACGTACCGTTTTATATCCGGAATGATCCAAAGGGATACTAATTTTCCGTAAACATAAATAGCCTTTTACCATATTTTATTTCGTATCAAAATCATTTGCAGACAGATAATTATATAATTTTACAGAGAAAAATCATATATTCATAAACTGTTCCAAGAATCAAACCAACTTTTGAAAGTGTTATTGATCTTTGTTTGAAAAGCTCGAGTACCGCATTTAAAGTTCTTGAAGAGCTCTATCAGATTCCATAACCTATTTTACTGCAGACTCAAAAGTTGATTGTATATATTTTTATTTATTTTCGAATTATTTTGATTAAAAATATGAATTTTTGTTCGGATGGTTGTTTGTATGATTTGATGATTGCATGTTGTAGAGCTTATTTCCTGATGATTTTGATATATTATACGTCTGATTTGGAGTTCAATAACATGTTCAAATTTGAGTTTGATTTTCGAATTTCAAAATTAGGGTATATAACCCGTATGAATGTTTTCAATTGAAATTTGGGGGTTTTTGATTCAGGGGTTATTAGCTGTTGATTTATAGTGGATTGTGTTCCTTATGAAATTTGCAATCGATTGGTATATAGCTCGTTAACAGAGGATTAGTGAATTGAAGGGAGTTGTGTTTTTAAGTTTTACGATGTTCGCCGGAAACCGGCGATGTTCTTGGCCATTTTCCGGCCAGGACAGAGATGATTATTGAATTTTGATTGCATGTATAAGTTGCTGGTAACCTGTAGATTAATTCTGGACAGTTTGGTGGCCTGAGGTGGCCGGAATCGGGTTCTCCGGCCACACTCCGGCGAGTCGACGGAGGAAGTTTGCAAAATTGCAAACAGGCCCCTGTATTTTTGGAGATGATGAAGTTAGGATCCTGAAGTTTCCAGACTTTGCAAAAATTAGATTCCTGTTTTAAAAATGTTTAAAAATCATATTTCCTATTTATTTTTATTATAAAAATTCGTTTTTAATTTCTGAAAATTCTAAAAAAATTTGTATTTTAATTCCGAAAATTATTTTTAATTCAAAAATAAATCTGAATTAATTAGTTAATTAATTTCAGTTAATTTTTAATTGATTAATTGGTCAATTAATTCGAAAAATAATTGATTAATTGCTTTAATTAATTATTAATTGATTTTAACTAATTATTTAATTAGGTTTAATTATTTAAAAATGATGTAAAAATTCCGAAAAATAGTATCGAGCTTTAAAATATTATTCTAAATTATTTTCAAGGCTCGATAATTATTATAAAATTGTTTCGAAGCCAGAATTGGCTAATCGAACCCTGTTTATTTACCCGAAATTGATCCAACGACCCGTTTTAATTCCGAAAAATGTTTTAAAAATCATTTTAAATAACCAAAAGCTTATTTATGACCCGAGACTTCTTTATAAATGATATATCATTGATTACGTGATGTATTATGTGTTATACGTGACTTGCTGATTTACTATCGGTCTATATATTCGGTGTTTACTTTCTTATTGCGTAACATTCAATCCGTTAATCGAATTTAGGTGAAACGAAGGGTAGATAGAAGTATGTGTTGAATAGAATCATATGAGTTGATTATTGATAGACGCTTATGATATGTGAGCAGAAGAGGCAAGACGTAGGAAATGGAAACAGGTAGTTGAGAAGTAAGACGGTTGAGATTGGAAGCGAGTGCAGGATAGTAAGCTAATACCAGGCAAGTGTTCTGAACTTTCTCGAGATATTATAGTACTTGATAGTTTTGTTGATCTTGCAAGTGCTTTGAAGCACAGAAACCTAAATCTTGATTCCAGTTTTGATCTTGAGCCATGAACTTTATTCTTTCTAAGCCATTGATTATTGCATACCCAAATATGAACCTCAAATATACGATACTACTCCACAAATACATACAAACTAAATACCGAACACTAAATCGAATTACCCACACACTCAAACCATTGCATCCTATGCTTTGAAAGGCAAAATCCTTGAAACCTTGAAACACTGATTCCTTTGTTATTCAATTCTTTCATTACCCAACAACTAAGCCTTGAAGCTGCCATATTAATTCTCATGAATCCTGAAACCGTTTCATTATGGAGCATCCAATGTTGCTAATAATTCTGTTTATTGCTATTATTGCTTATTCTGTTATTATGTTAGAATTGGATTATTTTATAAAATTGTGGACCAGATTCATGGTCAGACCATATAATGGTCAAATTAGGCCAATGTGTGCCTTGGATCCAGTAGTTAGAGCAATGTTGTGTGCTTTGCTCGGGGTTAGTGCGTGACTGATCAGCAGCCTAACCTTGGTTTTTAAAATAAAAGTATAATATCCAATTCTAAACCATAATCCATTGTTCACTTGATTTCATAACCATATTCACCTGATGATCATTATTCTCAGTTTTGTCATTGTGACTTGCTGAGCTAGTTAGCTCATTTGTGCGATGTTGTTTATATTCTTTCCAGTTAAAAAGGAACCAGTTGGTAGCGAGGATCCCCAGTCCAGCGCGAGAGCTAGGGGTTATGGTTGATCGAGTTAAGCTAGCAGGCTTCTTTTGAATAATTTGAGTTTGTAAAATTTTGTAATAATGTTTAATACTCAGTTTCGAGTTTTAATAGATGGGATTTGATCGGTATGTAATATATTAGTGTGTTTGGCTTGTGTGCAAACTTTAACTTGTTGCGATCCATGGCAGTGGTAAGTAGGGTCACTGCATATTATTATTCTCTTTATTATTGTTATAAGCAGGTAATAAATAAGGTATGTGTGTGGACCCCAAACTTCTGACCCGGGTTTGGAGGGCGCCACAGCGTAGGTTGTAAGAAGCATCTCTGGAAGCTGTCAAGTTAAGTGATAGGAGAAGCATCTCGGGAAGCTGTCAACTTCGTGAAAAAAGATTGATTTCTTGTCATGATAAGAAACAACTTCAAATCCAATAACTCTGTGGAACACTCTATGACAATGTACCTTGACACCAGTATCATTTCTGTTGAGAGCATGTCTTTAAGTCAAAGAGTTACTTGCAAAAACGTTTACTAAATCACTTGATAAAATTAATTTTTTAAGACTGGTTTGTAAATTTGGGATATTACTTATTGCATATTAGCTAGAAATCCCATTTACAAGGAATTCTTAATACAAGTTCACAAATATTAAATCATCAATATTTAAAGGACTTGTGAATTTATCAGTGATCCAGTACCTCGTACTTAGTGCTACTACCTTAATTATCATGATTACAATGTCATATACATTTGTGGTAGTTAAGTCTCCTGGCATTAAATTAGAGTACTACTTTAATTGATTTAAATTATGATTTTAGACAATTCCATGTCATATCAGACTCATAATTTAAATTATATTAAAATAATATGCATCATAGTTATTTGTATCATATACAAATAATTGTGACACTTTTAGTATTAGTGATATTATTTAGAATTTCTATTCTAGGTAATCAATGCTCATTTATTAAAATCACTAATATTAGAAGTTGAAGTATTTTCTAAGTTATGTATATAAAACTTTCAATATCTTTTATATGCTTAGGAATTATTTCTAAAAATTAGTATTATCTGGAAAATAATTGCCATGTGTATAAGCCATATATTCTATTAGTAATTATCCGAGGATAATAGTGAATATTAATATGCTAATATCTATCTAATGGATATTTAGTATTTATTTATTTTATAATTTATTTTAGTAAGTTTGGATTATAGAAATTGAAGCAATTGAATGATTTTATTTGCTCCATAATTCAAATTACCTTAAAATAAATAAGCAGCATGATTAATTATAATTAAATATGTTAACAATTGATATCTAGTATATTGATTGTAACTAAATTGTTATTAATTAATTATGAGAGTTTGATTCTAGTGAATTTAGAAATTTTTATATCTCTAGAATTTATTGAAATCAAAATCATGATTATAGCATGATTAGTTGTGTTCTAATTTTTGACTTATATTTGTTAATGATATTTAGTTAAGATTTTAACTACGAACTAATTTTGAAGTATTAATATCTGTGAAGTTACTTAGAACTCCTCTAAGTAAGCAACGCTTTATCTACAATTCAATAATACTAATATATTAATGTGAAAATTCTTTTATATATAACTTTGGTTATTGTGTTTGATGATTTATTAGAAGTAATCATATGTTTCATACTCAGAATAATTTTTATACTTATTTGCAACATAATTATTGGTATTTAAAATATCTGACAAGCATCAGTCAATGATATATTGTTAATATTTTGTTGCATTTAATTGTGAGATTTTACGTTCTAGTGAATTTATATGTGTTGTTATATCTGACAGATTAATTACAATTTGAAATTAACAGCATGATCATTCTTATTAAGATTATTTATCAATTCACAATTTTATTGATAATAATATTAAAAATATAGATTATAGAGCTTTTGACATGAATGAGAATTGCTTAGACTTTAACCTAAGTGATCAATACTTTTTTAAAAACTCATTCATATTAAAAGACAAAATCGTTCTTTCTTTTCTTAATATTTCTAGATTATAAGTCTGTGTCTTTTTCAAATTAAAAGACATTATCATTTATCTTTTTATGCATAAATACAGACTTGTGCACTCCAACAGTTTAAAGAGAAAAATAAAACTTCTTTCTATGATGGTGATTGCTTATTTCATGAAAATCTTTTTGAAATCACTATTGTACATCATTTCTCTTAAAAGATAAAATGCATGATTTTCATTCATACAAATCTTTATAGATTAAAATGCATTTTATCTCTACATTGCTATATGTGTGATGATGCAGGTTCACCCTTCAATGGTTTTCTTTCAGATTGATAATCATGAGGTTGAAACCCCATAACTTCTATCCCATACTGTAAAGACAAACACTGAAATAGAATCAACTAACACTCTCTTACCCCTAAAATGAAGTTTGAACGAGCATGAGGGAGAAAGTGCCTTAGTGCACCACACAAGGATGGTTCTGAGGTCAAACCAGCAGCCCATGTCTCCTATAAAGTTGAGTAGTATTGAAACTGAGGTAACTGCTAGCCCCCATAAATCTTCTCAAAAAGATGTAATGGCTGAAAAGGCATAAAAATGGTTGCTAGGTTCATCCTCTAAATATGTGGCATCTATTGAAATTCACATGTCGACCAGGGTATCCGAAGTAGTGACACCACCTCAAACACAAACAATTCTTGATGCACAAGGTGAGGTTACACACACAAGGAAGAGTTGACAGAAATAAGAGTTTCGACCATTTTAAGGTCAGATTTCATTATTCAAGATTCTTTAATGGACCAATTGCCTTTACAGGTGTTAGGAGAGGATATTGATCCAATAGACATATGTCAGTGGTCAGTGTCTACCTCCCCATGCTTAAATCCCCTAGATGCATTTACGGATATTGGGTCTGACACAGATGCAGATCAACTTAATGACTATGATTCAGATTCCTGATGAGTCACAAGAAAATGTCTTCATAGACATTAGAAGGAAACTTTAATTTTTATGATATTTTTTGGATATTTTTTACCTTCCTACAGTTCAAATATGGAACCCTCAATGGGAAATAGCAACTTGTAGATTATGACTCATATTTAACGAGTCTAACAAGGACGGGGGTTTGCAAACTCTCACTGCACCACCAGTGACCTTCTTAAGGATGGCTAAGGTAATTTTCTTTACAGGTACATCTGGATTTTGGAGCTATGAGAGGATTGATACACTTGTGAGAATGAGTCTAAACATGAATTGTGAGAAGAGTGAAACACTTGTGAGGTACATGAACCAGAATCACACACTCACAGTGAGGAAGAATGAGAAACATCAAATCTCTTTCCCTTTCTCTAAACATAGTTCCTGATGTTCGATCTTTCGAAAGATGATTCTTATAGATTGAAATCAATTATGTTAGGCCCGTAATCAACTATAGAGGGGAGGTGAATACAGTTAATACAAACAATTTGACAAAGCTTCAATAGAATCAACATTTTTTATATTAACAGAAAAAAAAATTATTACAAACGTACTATCTCGAAAGGATGAACAAATATCCTTGAGAGCTGCTAGGTTATGCGAATGATATAATAATGTTCGCAATGCATATAGCATGAACCTAATATGTGCTTTTTATAGAGCACAACTACATAATGTATAAGGAATCCTATTCTATTAACAACAAGGAAACCCGATACAATGCTTCTGAGATAAAGTCCTTCACCGCCTTGAATTCCTGCTTTCCTTCTTCTCTTAGAATATCTACTGAAGTTATAAGTTCTGATGACATCATATGTTGATCATCAAGTATTGATATAAGTACTGATGACGTCACTCTTTAGGAAATACTAATATAAGTCCTGAAATGAACTTCTGATAGTTTCTGCTGATATCATAAAGTATATCTAACAATCTCCCCCAACTTGTGCATTATGAAAATATATATAAGTTCCAATTGATGATGTCAAAACTATCTAAATACAGAAATCAAGTAATCATACTCATTCTTACTCTAGTGAATATCAGACTTTACTCTTCATTCTGAACTCTAACACAGTCTGGAAAATCTTCAAGAAACTTCCTCAGTAGAATCTCTTACTTTACATCCAACTACCATTTCATCCACTATTTATGTTCCCTCAGTTCATCTGTTGATTCATCATTATGATAGACGGTAATCCTGAGATTATGTAACTTTCAATTTCCAAGAGATAGATCATCCAGCGCCAGAAACCCAATTTTCTTTCCATTAGGATTAAAAGTTAAAACTTTAGTCCCTAGAATCATTTCTATCTTGGCTCCTCCAATAGGCATATCAACAGCATATTCAGATTGATCAATGTACTTCAGAATTTAGTTTAATTTATAAGACACTCCTCTCTGCTTTAACTGTAGGTGTTTTATGAATGCAGACCATCTGACAGTTATAGAATTAGTTTCCTTGAGAATTGTAGAAATAAGTTCAAATTCCTGTCATGGTTTGTCTCTTAACTGTTCTTGATTCAACTTTAAACTTCTCCCAGACTCCAGAAAATAGATTATTTTCTCTTCAGAATGAACAATAACAACTTTCACTGATATGATATTCTATAAGTCTTCAAGCATTACATTATCTCCCATTCCTGTTAAATAAGAATGCTTTCTTAGAGTCAAAGCATCTTCGATAAATGGATCATCAGCAGTTAATCTTCCAATACCACTTGTGATTCCAGGTTGTCTAGATCGAGAACTTCTACTATAAATCTTCTTTAATGTTTCAAAAGAATCTCTTCTAGGTGATGGTTTCTTGCTTCCCCATAGCAGTTTCTTCTTTTATTCAAAAGTAAGTTCTGCCTTATCAGAGACTATGTCTTCAGAATCAGGATTTGATAAATTTGCTTGAATTGGGTTTAAGAAATCAACAATGTGAGTAGAATCAGAGGTTGTGATTGGTTGAATAACAACTTCTTCTTTAACTTGAGCAATTTTATATGTTAATTTCAGTTTATCATCCCAGTCAGCTCCATAAATCTTCCTTCTTTGGTGAGCTTGGCTGATTTCTTCTTCTTCAAATTTTTCTTCAATATCATAAGCTTGAGCAACTGTATGGATTGGATCTATCAGTATTTGATATTTAGTTTCCTTAGAAACTGATTTCTTCTTTGCAGTAACTTTGGCTTTAGGCTTTGAAATCTTTGACTTTTCTCCTATCTTCTCTTTTCCTTTAAGTTTCTTTTCAGCAGTTAAAATAGCTTGAGATCTGAGAGATCTTTTATCTTCTGCTTGACTCAATTCCCTTATAACTACACCTCTGGTTGGTTTGTTTGAAGGATCATCTTCATAAAGTACTTGAGAGATAACAGCATTATCAACATTTGTTGTCTTCATGGAATTTTTGAAGTCTTCCTCCATTTGTCTTAGCTGTTCAAGATCAACTCCAAGATTTTCTCTTTCAAAGATTCTTCTACTCACCTCAGAGTCAAATGCTTGAATCTTTGGATCCTTGTAGAATAGAGTTGTCTTTCTTCCTTTAACTTTCAGAGTTTGAAGATACTAACATGCTTCAGCACCAGCTTTTATCTCCAGAATACCTTGGTCTTCATTAACAGCAGTTGTGACTTGTAAAGATTGTTGCGTTGTTATAGTCACAGTCAGTTTTTTAACTCTTCTTTCATTTTTCTTACTCTCTCCACCTTGTCTAGATTGAGATCTAGTGATTGCTTTTGATGAACCACTAATTCCAACTAGCTCTTCACCTCTTCTCCTTTCACTATCCTTCTGTCCCCCCTTATTACCTCTATCAGGATTTTCATCATCAATACTTGTCAATGTCAGCTGTTTACATTTAAATTTAACAATTTTCTCCCCCTTTTTGGCATCATCACCAAGTAGTAGAGAAAGAATCAGCTCCATTAAATTTTGTACTTCTGTAAATTGATCAGAATTTTGAACTTGTTTAGCTTCCAATCTAGCTTGAATGGCTTCAATTGCATTCTGTCTGACAACTATTGGTGCAATAAGTTTCTGAATTTCCTGATGAGTAGTCAGCCTTGAAGTAATTAATGATTCTTTGATTTGAATGATTTGAGAAGTGGTTGCTTCTTGAGCTGTATGTAAGGATCTGACAAATAAAGTTGATGCTTTCAGATGATTCATCATATCAGGATTCTCAATCTTCTATTGTGATGTTTCCAGATGTGCAAGAACTTTTATTCTGGAAATAGGATATGTATCATCTTTCCAATGAGCATTCCAAAGATTATCAAAATAATCTTGTTCCTTCTTAGCATCTAACTCTTTCATTTTCTATTGTCTCACATGTATAGGCATATCTTCAGGGAAGAAAAGATTATCCTCAGGATCTATAATAGCATTAGAAATATTAGCGTCTTCACCATCATTAGATTCTTCAATAGCAACTGGATTTTGCACTAATTGCTGAACTTCATCACCAGCTTCAACATGTAGAATAGAATTAGAAATTGGTGCAGTATGTGATCCAAAAGCTTTAGAAGCTTCCATACCATCAGCAGTTAACTCCACATCTTTAAGTATTTTAGATAAATGAACTAGAGCTTCAAAATTTACTTCCAGGACCTCAGTTCCTGTAGAATGTTGTGGTGACCCTGAAATGGATGAAACTTTATGAATGTACTGTTGTGCTACTTCATCTTTAGCAACAACAGGGATTATTTCAGGTGATGGAATAGTAGAGTAAATGGACTATTTTTCAACAAAAACAGGGATTATCTCATGTGGTGGAATAGTAAAATGTGTGGACTACAAGAAAGTATCAGTTCTTAGACTTGCAGGGAGATTAACAACAGTTGGTACATCAGAGTTTATTTGAGTTTCAACAGACTATTTTTCAACATCTATTTCTTTAGTACTCTGTGCACGTGCAAACATATAACAAGCAAAACTTAATCTCTCTATTCTTTTAAAGTAATCTCACTACTTCTCACACCACACATCTCATGACTTTTAATAGTCAAAGCTTCCTCACAAGGATTCCTAAATCCTATATCTCATCTACCTCTCCTTTTTCCAGGAAGGATCTTGCCTCTCTTAAGTTCTGTTTTTCTCTCAATCTTTTCACACATCTCACAGAAAAAACTCAGAAAAATTGTCCTACAGAAATAAGAGGTGGCTAAAGAAGGGTGATATGTGGTCATATAACTAGAGGTAGTCCTTAAATAAGATCTAGAAATAATCATAAGAACATGATTTATATCATGAAAAATAAATGATGAAAAGACCAAATCAGTATTTAGAATAAATGCTGATAAAGTAATAACAGTATTTATACCTTGTGAATTTGAAGTCACAATTAAACTCACAGTTAACACTGTGGTTATGATAGTTGTTGTTCACCAATAATGAGAACCTCCATTTGAATTAGGGAGGATTTGATCAGGTTACTGTCATGTACCATGATCTCAAACCTTGTTCTTCTTGCAAAGAACTAACACTTAAATATGTTTATTGAAAGATCGCACAGAGTCTTCAGTAAAACATTATGAAACCTCTGTGTTTCTGTTACTATCATTAAGATCTACCTCAACAAGTAGTCTCTAACCAACTAAATGTTGTTTCTGAGTGGTGAGCATAATTCAAGAACTATGTCACTTGATTGTTGGCAACATTTGAGAAATGGATTCAAGTGTTTAAGTTATAAGAAGAAATTTAAGATATAAGATATATGATATTTGAGATTGAGTGTGAATAACTTTCTTGGTGAGAAAAAGAAAGTTTCAAGAATCTGAATTGAACATAACACTCAAAGATTATAATTCTCATTGATTAAGAATTAAATCTTTCATAAATATTTCCTTTAACAGCAGTTACTTCCTGTAGTGTGCTCAATCTATACTGTAGTGAACATATGAACACAAACAGAGATTAGTTTATTATATGCACTGTGAAAAATATTTGAAATTAAGCATGCAATACTGATTTGAATATGAACAGTCAAAAGCATTCAAGCACAAACAAGTAACAAATAACCAAATAAGAGAGTAAAAGAAGATTTAGGATTTTCATTAATAAAGAAGAAGATGAATACAATGCAGAATCATAAAATAGTCCTAACACAAGCTAGAAACTATTCCTAGAAACTATCCAATCTTCAACTTCTTCAATGTTTCTTGCTTTTTCATGGCTCGGCGGTGATAAATTCCCAAGATAGTCTTTGCAAGAGAAATAATGTTCTCTAGCAGCTCGAGTGTCTCAAGCCTACGCCCCTCAGCCTCTTTGGCTCAGCGCTATTCCTTCAGAGTAGTCTCTACTGGAAAGAACTGACAATGGAACGTCATGAGGACTAAAGATTTGATTGTTAATCTTGACTATACATCCCCAGGGGTCATAATAGATAACGTATCTTATCGAGCTTGAAAGAAAGATAATAAACTCCATCATGTGTGTGAGTGCAAAACTGGTTTTGAGCCATTGTGATGAAATGAGAAGATGATGAGTGGTGTATGAAAAGGCAGTGAGAAGTTTTGAAAGTGGAGGGTATGTATTTATAGCAGAGGAGATAGAAACTGAAAAGACTCTTTGATTAACCATGTAATAATTAATCATAATACGTATACACGATTATGCGTATCTAGGTAAACAAAAAGTAATCTCTCTCTTCTGATTCTTATTCCTAATATAAGTACTCAAGTATTATTAGATACTTACATCAGTAGCTAACCCATTTAAGTAAATAAAAATATTCCACTAACTCACTGTTTAATTAAAAATATTGTGTAACCATTTCTTTCGAATAAATTCAAAATAATCAATGAGATATAATAGTCAATCATGGTTTGACCATTATCAGTATTTTAATTATGACTATCTGGATTTATCAGTCAACTCTGGTTTGATCAATATAAGAATTTATCAACTACTGATAGGATCTATTAATGAAAGCAAGTTTAAATAATAACAAAGCATACACTCATAATTTGTAGTTCAACATGCAGTTTTCAGATAGGATTCATAGAAGATAATTGCATGTTATCATGGCATCAACATTTTTGCACAATAATCAGTATCTAACAAGTATTAACACATAATAAGATACCATGCTTCAAAATATCAGCAGTCTTAATTATCAGAGTTTGAGAATTGTCCTGATATCAATCCTAATTCATTCACCAATCTTATGAAAGTAGCTTCACAGAGAGGCTTGGTGAATATATTTGTTACTTGTTGATATGTTATAACAAAGACCAATTCCACTATACCTGCTTCCAAATGTTCCCTTATGAAATGGTACCTGATGTTGATGTGTTTAGTCATTGAATATTGCACTGGATTTCTTGTCATTTCAATAGTACTTTGATTATCACAATATATAGGAATAGAAGAATAATCTAACTCATAATCCAGTAACTGATTCTTCATCCATAAAATCTGAGCACAAGAGCTTCCTGCAGCAATATATTTTACTTCAGTAGTTGATGTGGAAATTGACTTTTGTTTCTTGCTATACCAAGAAACCAATCTGCCACCAAGAAATTGGCAGCTTCTAGAAGTGCTTTTCCTGTCTATTTTGTATCTGGCAAAATTAGCATCTGAATATCCAATTAGCTTAAAGTCTGAATCTCTAGGATACCATAATCCCAGATTCATGGTGCCTTTGAAATACTTAAAAATTCTTTTCACAACTAATAGATGAGGTTCTCTAGGATCAGCTTGAAACCTTACACAGAGATTGGTAGCATACATGATATCAGGTCTACTAGCAGTCAGATATAGGAGTGAGCCAATTATACCTCTGTAGTTAGTTATATCTACTGAAGAACCGGTATATAAATCTAACTTGGTTAAAGTGCCGATGGGAGTTGATACAGTTAAGCAGTCTTGCATTCTGAATCTTTTGAGTAAATTCCTGTTGTATTTGGATTGATTTATGAAGATCCCTTCATCAGTTTGTTTAACTTGTAACCCCAGAAAGTAACTCAATTCTCCCATCATACTCATTTGATACCTGGACTGCATTAGCTTTGCAAATCTCTCACAGAGTTTATCATTAGTAGATCCAAAAATGATATCATCAACATATATCTGTACTAATAAAAAGTCCTTACGATGGTATTTATAAGAGAGAATTTTGTCAATTGTACCTCTTGTGAAACCAATTTCTAGTAGAAATAGAGAAAGTGTTTCATACCAGGCCCTTGGAGCTTGCTTCAGTCCATAAAGTGCTTTATCCAGTAAGTAGATATGATCTGGTTACTTTGGATCAATGAACCCTGGAGGTTGTTCAACATAAATTCCTCTTCAAGTTCTCCATTTAGAAATGCAATCTTCACATCCATTTGGAACACCTTAAACTTCTTGTGAGTAATATAGGCAAGAAAGATTCGAATTACCTCAAGCCTTGCAACTGGAGCAAATGTCTCATCATAATCAATGCCTTCTTGTTGTGAATAATCATTTGCAACCAGTCTTGCTTTATTCCTTGTGACAATGCCCTCACTATCAGTTTTGTTTCTGAACACCCACTTTGTGCCACCACATATCTATTCTTTGGTCTTGGCACAAGAGTCCACACTTTGTTCCTTTCAAATTCATTAAGTTCCTCTTGCATTGCTGTAACCCAGTCACCATCTTGCATAGCTTCTTCAACCTTCTTGGGTTCAGTTTGAGATAGAAAAGAATGGTAGAGATATTAATTCTGAGTGGCTTTTCTAGTTCTTACACCGTTGTCAGGGTTTCGAATGATAAAGTCAAGTGTGTGTGACTTAGACCATTTTATTGAAGATGGAAGTTGACTCCTTAAAGATGAACCCCCCCCCCCCAATTCAAGAACTCTCTATTATTTATTTGATTAGTACCACTGTTATTTCCTGATGCTCCCTCTAAATCAGTGTTCCCATTATTATCAGTATTTGACTCATCTGGGTATGAGGAATTTGAGTCTGATAATCTTTCTACTGATGTTTCTTGAGTTCAATCAGTTGTATTAGTCCCTGGATTTGAATCATGTTGCTCCCCCTCAACATATGCTTCAGTGTTAGAAGAATTCCTACTTTTATGTGGAACATCATAGCTTTGAGTGATATCAGGATCATGATTCAAAAGTTCAGCATAAGGTACTTCATTTTCAAATCTCAGTTTGTCATGGTCATCTGCATCTTCTAGACCTGTTATCTTCTTGTCATCAAAAGATACATGTATAGATTCCATGACTGTTCTTGTTCTCAGATTATAAAATCTGAAGGCTTTGTGGACAATGGATATCCCACAAAAATTCCTTCATCAGCTTTTAGATCAAACTTGGTCAGCTACTCTGGATGAGTTTTTAGAACAAAACACTTACAAGCAAAAATGTGAAAGTACTTCAAATTTGGCTTCTTTCCCTTCACCATCTCAAATGGTGTTTTTCCATGCATGTTGATCAATGTTGCATTTTGTGTAAAGCAAGCAGTTTGCACAGCCTCAGCCAAGAAGTAGGTAGGCAATCTTGCTTCTTCTAGCATGGTTCTTGCAGCTTCTATAAGAGTTCTATTCTTTCCTTCAACAACTCCATTTTGTTATGGAGTTCCAAGAGCATAAAACTCTTATTTTATCCCCTTGAGTTGGCAGAACTCTTTGATAGAGCTATTCTTCAACTCAGTTCCATTATCACTTCTGATGATCTTCACTTTGTATGCTGATCCTTTTTCCAGCTCCCTCACATGATCAAGAAGAATGGATGGAGATTCATCCTTGGTGTGCAGAAAATATACCCATGTGTATCTTCTATATTCATCAACAATTACGAGTGCATACCTCTTCTGGGAAATTGACATAACATTCACTAGAACAAAGAGATCAATATGAAGTAGATGATATGGTTCAAGAATTGAGGATTCAGTTTTATTCTTGAAAGATGTTTTCCTTTGCTTGGCTTTATGGTATGAGTCACATAAGCCATCAAGAGTAAACACTACATTAAACAATCCTCTCACTAGATCTTTCCTCACAAGTTCATTAATATTGTTTAAGTTGAGGTGAGAAATTCTTCTATGCCAGTTCCAGCTGTCTTCCACAGATGCTCTACTTAGTAGACAAACTTCTGATTCATCAATACTTATGGAGACCCTGGCTTCATACAAACTACCATGTCATACACCAGTCATTGCAATCTTGCCATCAGACTTACTGACAATTTCATAATGCTCCTCATAGAATTTGACATTATAACCTCTATCACATATTTGACTTACATTTATCTGATTATGCTTGAGTCCTACAACTAGAGCTATATTTTAAATGATGACAGTTCCAATTTTAATTTTTCCATATCCCAAGATTTTTCCTAAGTTGCCATCTCCATAAGAAACACTTGGTCCATCTTTCTCCTCAAATTCTGATAGCATGGATTTATAACCTGTCATGTGTCATGAGTATCCACTGTCCAAGACTAGAGTGTTCCCCCTGTTACCCTGCAATCAGTAATTTTAATCGATTAGTATTTTTAAGGACCCAGACTTTCTTGGATCCTTTGGTCTTTTTAAGTTTGTTGCAGAAGACTTTTTAGCAGAGTTTATGTTAACATCCTTAGTATCAGTATTTATACATGCAGAAAACAGATTTTGCTTTAATTAAATAGGGTTTTAGTTTATAATAGTCATAATACAAACTGTGACACTCTTTACATGTATAAATAGAGTGCCCAACACTACCACAATGAAAACAAGGATTCTGTGGTTTATATCTAACTGTTTTATTTCTAAACTCTGATTTGGAAGGAACAACATTTATCTATATATTCTTTCTGCAAGAATTAGTAAGATGATTAGTGCTACCACAGTTTGAACATGCCTTTCTAGGTGCATTAAGAGGAGTTACATAATTTCCATTCTTATTAACTGTAACATCTGGGAAATATCGTATAATTATTTATATCAATATATGATTATTATGTGAATATTATATGAATTTTTGGTGAATTATCTGGTGTTTGATAATAATATTTGGATGTTTGTATGTAATAAAATGTGAGTATGTTAATTTTAATATGTCCAGAATAAAATATAGATAATTAAGGTATTTTTCTGGTAATTTTTGGAGTATTAGATGATTTTATAATAATTTATGAAATTATTAATTATTTTCTGAATAATTACAAAATTATTTTATAAAGCCGGGAATCGTCCGACTTCAATCGTTTTTACGTTTTTACAACCCGAAACTCTTCCGAAAACTCCTTCCTAACCTAATCTGATAATTCTGAACACTTTCCGTGTTTTGACTTTTTCAATCCGGAGTACAGTTTGACCTGTACGAGTCCCGGTGTGAAATTTTCGATATGCAAACCATTTTATATATCGATAGGAACCCATATTCTCAAAAGGCGAGATATTATTACCTTAATATCGTATAAATTATTTTATAGGAAGCTCTGTTTTGATAATTATCCAAATTTGGTATTAAAATCGTATCGTCTTTTCAGTTACTTAGCGGCTAAGTAACCTATTTTCGGATCTGGTCTGTAAAGGTAATTATCGAATTACTGAATAAATAAAATGTGTGATGGGTCTGTCGGCTATGTGTTGCTGTATTATTAATTGTTTGTGATTTGTTGGACACGAAGATTAATTTTATAATTAATTTTCGAGCTATATGTATTTAGTTCATTTTAAAGTGATTTTATTGAACATTTATTTCAAAAGAATTATTTTTGTGTTCTATAAATTCATTTATTATTTTAGGGGTTTATAAAATTTAGAAATCAATATTTTATTTATTATTTAAATTTAAATAAATTTCTGATCTCATTTAATTATAAAATCAGTATTTAATTCCAGAATTTTTGAAAATTTTATTTTATTGACTTTCAAATATTTCGAGCATTTCAAAAATTATTCCGGCAATTTTATGACTTTTATTCACCCGCACATTTATTCGTTAAATCGATAAATACAGGTACGTTACGCATCATTAAAAATATTGTAAAGAATTATGAAAATTTTATTTATTTAAATTTTAATTACTTCGATAAATTTTAAATGTTATTTTTGGGAAAATTTCGGAATTATGATACTCGTAATTACTCGTCAGATATTCTAAATTTTGAGTATCGTGTTGTTCGTTAATTCAACAAGTAATAAAACGAAATAAAGAAGGGGGGGGCCGATTATTAATCGGGTTCAACCCGTCTATTCTCTTCAACCCTCAATCAATCTCTCTCTTCAATCCTCTCTTCCTCTCTCTCAACATCAATCTCTCCAACCCCTCTGTTCTTTTCCCCGTTTTCTGGTTGAGCCGCCTCTGTTTCCGGCCATCTGTTTCACGGCTTCCCGCCGCTGTTTTTTTTTTTGTTTGTTTCCGTTGCCGGCGGTAGTCCGGTGATTCTGCCGCCTTGGTATCGGATTAATTATTGGTTCAGATGCATATACACGCACATGCGAGTGTATATATCTCTGTGGGAGTATTGTTGTTGTGCCGTTATTGTGTCTGTGTCTGTGTGTTGTTGGTTTTGCTGTGCTCTGTATTTTCCGGTTGGCGCGTAGGCGCGTGTCTATGGATGTTAACTGTAGGTTCAGTTATGTCCTGTATAAATATTTTATTAATTTATCTTATGTTCTGCAGGATATATTTGATTAAGGTTTCGTGAAATACAATTTATTGTGCGGGAATAATTATTAATTTAATCGATGAAATTTATGTAGGAAACCCGAAATTAATCGGGTACCCGTAAATTTTATCGCCGTCGGCGATGAGCCTCGGCGAGCCGACGGTGGGCGATGATGATTTTTATCTGAGTCCTACATTTATTAATTAAATAAATTAGTTTGTGATAGTAATTATGAAACGAAAACGAATAAAATTAGTTTGTAAAATTTCAAAATGAATAAAAGTAATAATTGAATTGTATTGGTGATTGGGATTGGCGTATGGATTGTGAATTGGATGATTGGTTGTTGTTATGTTGTGATTGACGTCGATTTGATCTCGACGGGTAGGCCGATAAACAAAGGAGACGCTGCCCGATTTTCAGGAAATTAATTCCGAAATATCGGAAACGTAACCTATAATTATCGGAAACGTCGAATAATCATATACAATTATATTATATGAACTGGACTGCGATTTAGACAAGATAATTTATAAATAATCGATTACCCTGTTTTTGAAAACGACGAGTATACGTATTTTCTGAAAATAAATACCGAACCGAATTTCGAAGATGTGAACCATAACTGCTATGTGTATTTCGATAATACATATAAATATGAATTCAGTTATGAAATCGTATGGGTAGAATAGGATGACAATTTGATGTAAGCTTAAGCGATTATCTAAATTAGGGTATTTCAACCCTGTAGGTTTTAGACGGAAGACCCGAGACGTGACATCGGACTAGGAACAATCTAGTGATTAGACGTCGAGATCAACAAAGTTCCAACCAAAAGGTCTGAATGTTGGGATTGTATCGAGAATAGGATAGTAGGTTGACGATAAAGCCAAATGATCAAAGTCGAACCAAAGTCAACTAGTAATAGCGGTTAAAGCTTATTGAGGCAAGTATCTCTATCATCACTTATTGTTCAAGTGATATTTATTTTAAATTTTACCATGCAAGTATTGCTTTCCCTATTCTCAGTTTAGAATCGATAAACATATCGCTGAATTAAATAATTCTGTTTATGCAAGTATTCCCGAACTTTCTTTTAAATACTGCAAGTATTCCTAACCTTTCTCCTTAAATACTGCAATTATTTATTCTCTCCTATTCTAGGTTCAGAATAGTTAACTGTTTTATATTTCGCTGCAATTATTCTTATTATGCCAGTTCTTTTAAATTCTTGTTCCTATAATTCGATTGCTCTCTTGAGCAAATACCCATTCGTTCGGGTTATTTGCGAACCCTAATTTGGGATGTTTTGAAATCAGAATGATTTGATATCAAAATACTCTACGGGCTGGATGATTATTATGAGGACCAGTGATGAGCTGGATCCTATGGGCCGGAGATGGACCGGACCCTTTAGGCCATAGTTGCCTGGGTGCCCCATATGTTGGTTGGGTCTATGCAGTTGGGTATAGATCCGCACTATCTCCTGACTGATCAGCAGGTTATAGTGCATATGTTGGTTTCTAGTGTTCAGTCCAATTTATTGTTAATCGCCATTAACGGCATTCCCTCTTGAAGTAAAATGTGATTATGGGTTAAAGTTATTCTTTCTTAGCCCTCAGTTTCGGAAAATTACAGTGTTTATAAATGAATTCGAGGTTCAGAGTGTTGCTGCAGCATTTGTTGCTCAGTAATATTTAGAATCTTGAATGAATTGGGATTTTCTTAATTATTCAACCCGTCCTTATCAGGCTGGTTTAGCAGGCTAAGTCTATGGAAACTTAGTCGATAATGATGGATACTGAATAGTTAGGAATTTCTTGAACGTCGTTTTATGAATAGTTAGTGCATCCATTGCTCAATTATGAGATGATACCAGAAGCTATTTTGAAAACACGCGATCTCTAAAATCTCTGACAAAAATGTCATTATGTCCTTTGTGATTTATAGCAATACAAATCAAATTGATTTAAGCTGATAAAGTATATCCTTTAAATGATTTCGTGTTTCGCTCTTCAAAATATTTCAGAGATTTTGTCTGGAAGTTTTCTTTAAAATTAATATTTGAAACTCAAATTATATGCTTGCTGGGCATTTTTGGCTCACTCTTGCTTTGTCAATTCTTATTCTGCCAGAAACAGATAAGGTCTAAAGTGAATAGCTTTGATAGACAGCAGAAGTTAGAGAAGTTTCCGTTGCGAGAGGTTGAAGGTGTTAGAAGAATGTGACAAGAGCATTAGTTCAAAGGTATATATACTTGTATTATAATTGAAGTGAGTTGTAGAAGGTTAGATTCTTGTTTCATACCATGACCTGTAAAAGATCCGGACTCAAGGGGTTATTTATTTATTTCTTTACTTTATGTAATAATGGTTTAGTAACACCAAATCTTGACCCCGGATTTGGGGCGTTACAGTTTGGTATCAGAGCTGCAGGTTATTGGTCACTGAAATAAGAATAGGTGAGAGTAGGATAGAAATGATAGGTCGTACAAGATAGGAAAGTCCCTAGGCATATTCAGGACAAATTGAGTTGAGTGCGAATTAGGGTTAGCAGATCCGAGAAGGAGTTGGTAAGATAGGATTGATGAGAAAGTGTAAGGCGAATATCACAACATCATAGGTATATTGAAACCTCAGATCATACAATAATGAGAAATCGACTGATCGACGGAGACTGGGTATGTTACCCTACTTTTCATGTGGTTTTGAAGAAAATGCGATTGATTTTGTGAGCACTTGTGAAAGAGATGCTAAGTGAGCTTTAGTACGGGTTGACTTAGGTATTAGGACGAGTTACACGTCGAAGGCAACCAGTGGATGGAAGCTGATAAAGAACTAACGTTGCGCGTTTCGAAGGAACCACCGTTGCGAGAAGATTCTTATCACCTATCGGGAGCTGCATGAGGAATAATATTTACCTTCCTAGATATAGGTAAGATTAGCAAGAAGATGCGACCCTATTCACATACAGAACGTCGAATTGCGTGCGTGGTTGTAAGCATAACGTCGAGGACGATGACATGAATATGAAAGACAATGGCAGACGTTAGCGTTGAGTCCAAGTTAGAAATAAAATGGCATATAACGGTGAATGAAGTTTTGTCGGCTAATAAGTGCATGTATAATCCAAGGAAAAGTGGAAGAAGTACCAAAGTAGAGAGACCTTATATGGATATTCTTTTAATTAGACATTTTATTGGTAAATCAGGAAGATAGCAAGTAATTTATATAGTAATGACGACCAAATATTTAATCTTTAAAACTTTAAAATCAGATTTCGGAAAAGATTTTCTTTATCAACTTTCAGAAGATTTTTGCATGAAATGAGTTTTACAAATGATTTGTCAAACTACTACTTATGTTCTTGTTATTATAAAGAGAAAATGATCCAAAAAGAAAAACGAAATTAGACTCAGTGTTGTTATTCAAAGGGCCAAGTAGACCCATCAGCAGGAAGAAGGTTTAAGGTTGCTGTGAAGAATGAAAGTAAACGTTGTTTAATAAAACCAATAATTGAATCAACGTATTAAAATATTATTTCCCCACTTTATAAGATTAATAAAGTTTAACAAGATTCGTGAATCGAACGAATGAAGGATGATTGAAGGAAAGGGCAGAATCTTCTAGATGGTGGAAGAGGAATCATTTCTATCAATGGAATAGAGGCATTACGTGATCAATGGGTATTTTACACGACATAGATGAAATCTGAAGCTGTGATTTTAACTTCGGAATGACGCGATTAAGATTAAATTATTGAAGCATTTGGTGTGAGGGCATTTCCAGGAAGCATTTCAAAGCAATGATGTGACTTGAATCGTGAACCTGTATCCGCACGATCCTGAAGGCATACGTAAGTGAAGCGTGGAAGGTGATCGGCATTGATATTCTTTCTTCTAATATGATAGCATATATTCTTCTCGTGTTTGAATATGTATGAGCTTCTTCTGTTAATAAATCATATGAGGCGGAAACGAAAGAACATTCTTGTATCCCTTCTGAATTGTTTCTCTTCTCAAACAATTGATTCCTGATTGAGACCACAGTGTTATGATATGACGCTTTGTCGAAATGACAAAGAGTCGGGTGGGACGCCACCTAATCATGTGCTGTATGCCATATAGTATGAAAGACTGGCCATCTTGAGTATGAATATGGTTGTCTCATCCTTCACTCATTTTTCTTCCTTCAATCAGTTGTTGCATTGTTATTCCTTATTCCGTTTTTCAATCAAAATCATGTTTACAACCTCTCCTCTTGCATCGAGTCTGTTCTTTGACGATTCCAAAAGAAATAGAATAGTCAGTGCGACAGGTAGAATTACGTGTCAAAGGAGAATATGATTGTAAGTTGATAAATAATGCACTTCAAACTAGAGGATTTCGACGTGAAATGAATGGTTAGTGAATCGTACATTTATTACAAAATAAGGAAGCAGAGTTGTGTGTGTTAGACGAAGGAAACGAGTATCGGGACGATGATCAAAGATCAAGGAAATTCTGAACGATGACTCAGACAGGCGGTTAATACACGAGGCATCCCTTCGTCATGAAAAGATATTAGTCGTCAAATAAAAAAAAAAAAAAAAAAAAAAAATCGAATTTCGAACGTGTTCTTCAAGAAGTTGTGAAGATCCCTAACTTAGACAATTGATTGTGAATGCAATGCTCCTACCCGGGTCAGTAACGGAAGTTCGATGCGAAGCCATAAATAGAGATGAAGCAATAGTGACTCGATTGTGAAACTTTTCAAGAAATAATGATCTAACGATTGAGTTTCTACCAGATTGTGATGGTAATAATGGAGACCATGCGCAGTTATTAAAAGATAAACCGATTAATAATGATCAGAAATAAATTAACAGAATCATGAAATCAAACCTTAAATTCATTAAGAACAATTCGTAATATTCTAAGAAAGGTATGGTTATATTAATCATTGTGGGTTTCAGATCCAATCCCAATTAAAAAGAGATATGCTATACTAGTTAGATGCTGATCAAAGGTGAATTGTGGGAATTGATGATTTGGTTGATGGAAGTGGATGTATATGATTGTGGATGACTTGGTTGATTAATGGTGTCGGCTTGAGTCCGACTGGTAGTCAATGGTGTAGGGGAAGTGCTACCCAAATTTTCAGAAATTACCCTATAGTTAAGAACAAAGAAGTATATGATCATTCTCGTCAGCATTCCAGATAATTGCAATCTCGGTTCTTGAGAAAGTTGTTATGACCAAACTGACTTTATGTAAGTGGTCTTTGATTCCAGTTAGCTAGTTAGCACTTGGTTTAAGTGATCATTTAAAGGAATTGATTGATCCACTTTGCCAACTAATGGTTAGTTAAATGGAAATCGATTCCAATTAGATTGAGTCAAACTCTAACATAATTTCCAGATCCGAAATGAAAAACATAGAAATTTGAGAAAAAGTAATGGCGTTACCGTAAATTAAAAGGCCTAGTTCAATTAGCGTGATGTTATTGTAATCGGGTGTAAGGTGTGATCCAGAAGAATATGCTCTTTTTGATGAATAAAAAGAATAGGAAGTTATTGGTTCATGCTAGTAAGAAGAATATTTCAAGACCTGAAGCGGTTGAATAGAAGTTGCTATGGAATAATGGAAAGCTCGCAAATTCAAGCATCCAATGAACGACGGAGATTGATGAAGTCCGCATGTGAACTCAGGGAAACAGATGAGAATCAATGAAGAGAAGTCAAACACGTGATTTGTGACACGTCAAGTAAGGCTAAGAAAATAGCTACCGAGGAAATTCGATAATTTTGTTAGAAAAAAATTTAAATAGTATAAATAAAAGCCTTCATTCCAGTGTGAATTCCAGGAATGACCTATTCAATAATAAACAGAGTAATATTACTAAGAAAAAGAAATTCGTTATGTATGAAGAAGATAATGAATAATGAGAATAAAGAACTAATCAAGACAAGAAGTGGAATCAAAAGGATGATAAAGAAATTTTATAAAATAATCCAGAAAATATATAAGTTGGGAACGTCGGTTGTGCCAGAACTATTAAGAGAATAAGATGGAACATCGATAGTTGAAAATAGGAGTTCGTTCCAAGAATGCATGTAAGCAGGGGAATGAATAAAGGGATAGGAAAAGTTTGAAATTGAGAGCAGGTTTGATTCGACTTCTGGAATTTACTGATACTTATTTTGTTGTTAAATATCAAACGTGGTATTAATATAGATGATTGGTGTTGACTTCAGTATGGAATGTTGTTAGCATCAAAGTTCATATTGATATCTAATTTGATATGACAACAAAATTTAGTATTAGTACCAAGAGTTCGGTTTTGAATAAAGTTATGGTTCATTCTATTCCAAATTAATATTCCATTTAAAGAGTAAAAGATTTCACTTGATGAATCTACTTGTTAATAATTAAAAAAAAAAAAAAAAAAAAAAAAAAATTTGAAAAATACTACAAAATGGTGAGTTAAATGCGATGGTCGAGATTGCCTTTTTAATTGTTAGTTTTAATATATTCAAAACATTTCTAAGTATTAAATGCCATGAGTTTAGTATATCGGGCGGATACGGAGTGAAAGTACAAGAAACCAACTAAAGGTTCTCGAATACGATTAAAAACAATTATAGGCCAGATTAACCAAACAGAAGGAGACGCGAGAAGTAAAGTTGAACAGTCAGGAAAATAGAAGGTGCATAATCGCAAATTGTTAAAATTAGAAAGAAAATCAGATTGGTATAACTCAAGTTAATCCATCAAGACAATGAGATAGATAGAACGGTTACGAATGAGCTGACCCTTTTGTTATAGGCATAACGAGTTCATAAGATATTTATATATATATGGCTGAGAAAGGTAATTTCGTTCCCTACGTATAAAAATGAAGGGTGATTCAGGTTATGTGAGTAACTGACAGATTTAATGTCAGTGAAAGACCGCTAAATTGTGATTAAAATAATGAGACCGAGGAATTATAGGAAAGGTACTTGGGAAATATCATAGTTAACGTCAGAAGGCCAATGCGCCCCGGTTTCCATGCATCATTTACAAATGAAGAAGAAAATTACAGGAACGGTTACCTCCAGTGCGATAGGAAGTGATTACAAATTAGATTATTTGAACGAAGAAACATATGAGGACGAGATTCAACACCGAGTAACAATTGGAAATGCACGTAGGCACGAGTTATTAGAATTAGAAAGAAAAAGAGAATTAAGATGTGTTATGTTGTTCCTCCTAAGTAGTAAATAGACATGATAAGTAGAAGTGAGTTGGCTTCACCGTTACTCATACAGCGCATTCATAAGGCGTTTATCTGTAGATATTCGGAAGAAGTAGGTTAGCTCCAGTATATATAGGAGATGGAGAGTTGAATTGAGTTATGCAAGCAATAAATCAAATATGATATTAGCAAGAGGCTATAAAGGAAAGATTGGTATTATACGTTAAAGTTATGAAAAATTATGAGGTTGAGAGATTAACCTGAGAAAATGAAAGTTATATACTTGAAAAATATTAGTATTATTCCTTAGCGTGATTCTGAGGACAGAATCCTTTTAAGGAGGGAAGGATGTAACATCTGGGAAATATCGTATAATTATTTATATCAATATATGATTATTATGTGAATATTATATGAATTTTTGGTGAATTATCTGGTGTTTGATAATAATATTTGGATGTTTGTATGTAATAAAATGTGAGTATGTTAATTTTAATATGTCCAGAATAAAATATAGATAATTAAGGTATTTTTCTGGTAATTTTTGGAGTATTAGATGATTTTATAATAATTTATGAAATTATTAATTATTTTCTGAATAATTACAAAATTATTTTATAAAGCCGGGAATCGTCCGACTTCAATCGTTTTTACGTTTTTACAACCCGAAACTCTTCCGAAAACTCCTTCCTAACCTAATCTGATAATTCTGAACACTTTCCGTGTTTTGACTTTTTCAATCCGGAGTACAGTTTGACCTGTACGAGTCCCGGTGTGAAATTTTCGATATGCAAACCATTTTATATATCGATAGGAACCCATATTCTCAAAAGGCGAGATATTATTACCTTAATATCGTATAAATTATTTTATAGGAAGCTCTGTTTTGATAATTATCCAAATTTGGTATTAAAATCGTATCGTCTTTTCAGTTACTTAGCGGCTAAGTAACCTATTTTCGGATCTGGTCTGTAAAGGTAATTATCGAATTACTGAATAAATAAAATGTGTGATGGGTCTGTCGGCTATGTGTTGCTGTATTATTAATTGTTTGTGATTTGTTGGACACGAAGATTAATTTTATAATTAATTTTCGAGCTATATGTATTTAGTTCATTTTAAAGTGATTTTATTGAACATTTATTTCAAAAGAATTATTTTTGTGTTCTATAAATTCATTTATTATTTAGGGGTTTATAAAATTTAGAAATCAATATTTTATTTATTATTTAAATTTAAATAAATTTCTGATCTCATTTAATTATAAAATCAGTATTTAATTCCAGAATTTTTGAAAATTTTATTTTATTGACTTTCAAATATTTCGAGCATTTCAAAAATTATTCCGGCAATTTTATGACTTTTATTCACCCGCACATTTATTCGTTAAATCGATAAATACAGGTACGTTACGCATCATTAAAAATATTGTAAAGAATTATGAAAATTTTATTTATTTAAATTTTAATTACTTCGATAAATTTTAAATGTTATTTTTGGGAAAATTTCGGAATTATGATACTCGTAATTACTCGTCAGATATTCTAAATTTTGAGTATCGTGTTGTTCGTTAATTCAACAAGTAATAAAACGAAATAAAGAAGGGGGGGCCGATTATTAATCGGGTTCAACCCGTCTATTCTCTTCAACCCTCAATCAATCTCTCTCTTCAATCCTCTCTTCCTCTCTCTCAACATCAATCTCTCCAACCCCTCTGTTCTTTTCCCCGTTTTCTGGTTGAGCCGCCTCTGTTTCCGGCCATCTGTTTCACGGCTTCCCGCCGCTGTTTTTTTTTTTGTTTGTTTCCGTTGCCGGCGGTAGTCCGGTGATTCTGCCGCCTTGGTATCGGATTAATTATTGGTTCAGATGCATATACACGCACATGCGAGTGTATATATCTCTGTGGGAGTATTGTTGTTGTGCCGTTATTGTGTCTGTGTCTGTGTGTTGTTGGTTTTGCTGTGCTCTGTATTTTCCGGTTGGCGCGTAGGCGCGTGTCTATGGATGTTAACTGTAGGTTCAGTTATGTCCTGTATAAATATTTTATTAATTTATCTTATGTTCTGCAGGATATATTTGATTAAGGTTTCGTGAAATACAATTTATTGTGCGGGAATAATTATTAATTTAATCGATGAAATTTATGTAGGAAACCCGAAATTAATCGGGTACCCGTAAATTTTATCGCCGTCGGCGATGAGCCTCGGCGAGCCGACGGTGGGCGATGATGATTTTTATCTGAGTCCTACATTTATTAATTAAATAAATTAGTTTGTGATAGTAATTATGAAACGAAAACGAATAAAATTAGTTTGTAAAATTTCAAAATGAATAAAAGTAATAATTGAATTGTATTGGTGATTGGGATTGGCGTATGGATTGTGAATTGGATGATTGGTTGTTGTTATGTTGTGATTGACGTCGATTTGATCTCGACGGGTAGGCCGATAAACAAAGGAGACGCTGCCCGATTTTCAGGAAATTAATTCCGAAATATCGGAAACGTAACCTATAATTATCGGAAACGTCGAATAATCATATACAATTATATTATATGAACTGGACTGCGATTTAGACAAGATAATTTATAAATAATCGATTACCCTGTTTTTGAAAACGACGAGTATACGTATTTTCTGAAAATAAATACCGAACCGAATTTCGAAGATGTGAACCATAACTGCTATGTGTATTTCGATAATACATATAAATATGAATTCAGTTATGAAATCGTATGGGTAGAATAGGATGACAATTTGATGTAAGCTTAAGCGATTATCTAAATTAGGGTATTTCAACCCTGTAGGTTTTAGACGGAAGACCCGAGACGTGACATCGGACTAGGAACAATCTAGTGATTAGACGTCGAGATCAACAAAGTTCCAACCAAAAGGTCTGAATGTTGGGATTGTATCGAGAATAGGATAGTAGGTTGACGATAAAGCCAAATGATCAAAGTCGAACCAAAGTCAACTAGTAATAGCGGTTAAAGCTTATTGAGGCAAGTATCTCTATCATCACTTATTGTTCAAGTGATATTTATTTTAAATTTTACCATGCAAGTATTGCTTTCCCTATTCTCAGTTTAGAATCGATAAACATATCGCTGAATTAAATAATTCTGTTTATGCAAGTATTCCCGAACTTTCTTTTAAATACTGCAAGTATTCCTAACCTTTCTCCTTAAATACTGCAATTATTTATTCTCTCCTATTCTAGGTTCAGAATAGTTAACTGTTTTATATTTCGCTGCAATTATTCTTATTATGCCAGTTCTTTTAAATTCTTGTTCCTATAATTCGATTGCTCTCTTGAGCAAATACCCATTCGTTCGGGTTATTTGCGAACCCTAATTTGGGATGTTTTGAAATCAGAATGATTTGATATCAAAATACTCTACGGGCTGGATGATTATTATGAGGACCAGTGATGAGCTGGATCCTATGGGCCGGAGATGGACCGGACCCTTTAGGCCATAGTTGCCTGGGTGCCCCATATGTTGGTTGGGTCTATGCAGTTGGGTATAGATCCGCACTATCTCCTGACTGATCAGCAGGTTATAGTGCATATGTTGGTTTCTAGTGTTCAGTCCAATTTATTGTTAATCGCCATTAACGGCATTCCCTCTTGAAGTAAAATGTGATTATGGGTTAAAGTTATTCTTTCTTAGCCCTCAGTTTCGGAAAATTACAGTGTTTATAAATGAATTCGAGGTTCAGAGTGTTGCTGCAGCATTTGTTGCTCAGTAATATTTAGAATCTTGAATGAATTGGGATTTTCTTAATTATTCAACCCGTCCTTATCAGGCTGGTTTAGCAGGCTAAGTCTATGGAAACTTAGTCGATAATGATGGATACTGAATAGTTAGGAATTTCTTGAACGTCGTTTTATGAATAGTTAGTGCATCCATTGCTCAATTATGAGATGATACCAGAAGCTATTTTGAAAACACGCGATCTCTAAAATCTCTGACAAAAATGTCATTATGTCCTTTGTGATTTATAGCAATACAAATCAAATTGATTTAAGCTGATAAAGTATATCCTTTAAATGATTTCGTGTTTCGCTCTTCAAAATATTTCAGAGATTTTGTCTGGAAGTTTTCTTTAAAATTAATATTTGAAACTCAAATTATATGCTTGCTGGGCATTTTTGGCTCACTCTTGCTTTGTCAATTCTTATTCTGCCAGAAACAGATAAGGTCTAAAGTGAATAGCTTTGATAGACAGCAGAAGTTAGAGAAGTTTCCGTTGCGAGAGGTTGAAGGTGTTAGAAGAATGTGACAAGAGCATTAGTTCAAAGGTATATATACTTGTATTATAATTGAAGTGAGTTGTAGAAGGTTAGATTCTTGTTTCATACCATGACCTGTAAAAGATCCGGACTCAAGGGGTTATTTATTTATTTCTTTACTTTATGTAATAATGGTTTAGTAACATCAAATCTTGACCCCGGATTTGGGGCGTTACATTAACACCTACCTTGCCATTCCTATTTTTTCTAGGCCTTTTCTTCTTGTCTTTCATGTCTAAATCCTTCAGCTTTTGCTTAAGCTGTTGAGTCATTGAACCAATATTTACTGATTTTGTGTGCACCTGTTCACTCTTATCAGTAATTAAGTTTGATATAGGTGTTGAGGTTGTACCTTCCTCATGGATTGACTTGATAGTTTTGGCACTTGGATTAAACCTAATGTTCTTTATTTGAACCTTGTTCAGTTTGACCTTGCTATCAGTTTTCATTGGTTCTGTTTTCTCAGTTTCTTTTCCAATTTTCTTTCAAAATTAAATCTAGAATAATATCCTAATCCTGATCCCCAACATCAATTCTCTAAAATTTCATGAGTTGTTCTTTTTGAGTTAGTCCATAGTTTAATAACTTCTCTTTATTTAACTAACTCCTTTTCTAGATAAGCATGTTTTTCTAACAATTTTTCTTTAACATAAACAGCATTATCTCTTTCTTTTTAAATTTCTAGCATGGAAAGTAACTCAATATGCTAGGTGATCATTCATTTTCTTTAACTCAGAGTTTTCACTCTTGATTCTATTAATCTCTAAGATTCGATCCCTATAACTAACATGCAGAGTCTTAGGAAATAATTTTAATTTATAGATATCATGAGTATCAAAAGCAAGAACAGTTTGAGGTACCTTTACTTCAGCATTATCATCCTCATCAACAGCATTTTCCATGAGAGCATAATTGACTCCATCATCTGAATCTGATGAATCATCCCAGTTTCTCTTCTTTGAGATCAAGGCTTGTTTCTTCTGAGCTCTGGGTTTTCTGCAGTCAGCTGCAAAGTGTCCAACTCCATCACAGTTGAAACATCTCTCTTTTGACTTGTCAAGTTTTCCAGATCTTGATTCCTTCCAATCAGTATTTCTTCTGTTGTTCCTCTTATCAGAGTTTGAGAAACTGGAACCTTCTCTGGAAAATCTTCTCGCTTTCTTGAAGTTCTTGTAGACCATCTTCTTGAAGCTTTTAACCAGTAGGGCAGCCATTTGATCCATGTCTTCATTGTTGTTATGGTCACTGTCACTATCTGATTCATTATCAGTATTTGAGTCATCATTAGAATTTAATGATTTAGTGTCTGACTTTGCAATCATGATTTTCCCTTTAGAGTAGATTTTCCTCCTAGATTTCTCCTATGATTTCTCTTCAACTATGAGTGCTACTGGTCTAGATTAAGATCCTTTCATCTTGCTTCTTTGCTCCATCTCTAGTTCATGAGTTTTCAGAACTCCATAGATCTCATCTAGAGGTGTGTTATCAAGTTGATAGTTATCCCTTACTGATGTGACTTTAAAGTCCCACTTTTCAGGAAAAGCAGGTAGGAACTTCAAGTTTGAGTCCTTCAAATCATATTCTTGTTTGACAAGGGATAAGTCAATCAACAGCTTCTGAAATCTTTCATAGATCTCAGTTAAGTACTCATTATCTCTTCAGTCAAAGTGCTCATATTCTTGAGTAAGTATTATCCTCCTGTTCTTCTTGATAGCACTTGTACCTTGACACTTTACCTCTAAAGCATCATATATCTCTTTTGTTTTCTTACATCAAATAACTCTATTGGACATAACACTATCAAGACTGTTATGCAAGATGTGTCTGACCTTAGCATCCTTCATAATAGATGAGAGATCTTCAGGAGTATAGTTCTTCCTGTCTTTGTCTATCATCTTCTCTGGTTCTCCTGCAACGGAAACAGCTACATTCATTACTTTATAAGGGCCATCATAAATCATTTTTAGATATTCAGGATCTGTGGCTTCCAAACACATGGCCATCCTGACTTTCCAAATTGGATATTCATGTATCTTCACGATTGGAACCTTGATTGCTTCATACCTACTCATGATGCTTGCTAATCTATGATATGGTTGGGGGTGGTAGTTTTGGATTCTGTGTTTCTTTTTCTTTGTCTGCCATTGTTGATTGATTTTTAGATCTTAAACTGTTTGTACGTTAACAGCAAGCTCAGATACCAACTGTTAGGCCCGTAATCAACTGTAGAGAAGGGGGTAAATACATTTAATACAATCAATTCGATAAAACTTCAACAGAATAAATATTTTTTTATATTAACAGATAAAAACTAATTACAAACATACTCTCTCGAAAGGATGAACAAATATCCTTGAGAGTTGTTACGTTATATGAATGATATAACAATATTCGCAATGCATATAGTATGAACCTAATATGTACATTATATAGAGTACAACTATATAATGTATAAGGAATCATATTCTATTATGTTGAGCAAGATTGAAGCTGTATGTTTAACTCAACAATATTGGTTAGGATAACTCAACCTAGAACAAGGACTTTGAAATAATCTATGTTCCACTAAGATCAGTACAGATTGTTTAATTGGGTATATGCACAAAAGGTTTTGTTAGCTGCAGTGAAGAAGACGTCAACGGTGATCCATATGAAGTTCATTAATATGTTCAGGCATCGGAGGAATAAGTTTGGAGTCATTCGAAGCAGTTATCAGAATCAGTGTGAAGACCTCAAGGGTTCCTGATGTAGTTGGTTATATTTGGTAGAAGACTTCACAGTGGTTTATACAGGTATAATACGAAGGCCTGAGAGCGGAACTAGTCGTCTGTGAACCAGACCCTTGCACGAGACGTCAGTGATCCATGAAAGAAAACAGAGTATTATTTTTAAGAACACTGTTAAGTGGGTTTTGTACTCGAGGAGACTGAAATATTTTGAGGTACAAAATCCCGGAGATTAGAAGGCCTGCAGATCTAGAGAAGTACAGCTCGAGGATTTACGGGATTTATTTTTAATCAATGACGGATTTTTTATTAAATGAATAAATGAAAATTATCTCATTTTTTTATTTAATTTTAGGTCACAATTTGATTTTAAAATAAATAAATTAAAAATTAATTTTTTATTAAATGAATAAATGAATCTCAAAACATTTATTTATTTAATTTAATATCAATATTTAGTTTTGGTAAATTAAAATTAATGTTTGAATATTATTTAAATAAATAAATAAATTCAAAGCTTATTTATTTATTTATTTTAAATGTCAAATGTTTACTTTATTTAATTACCAGCCAGAAATTCGAATTGAAATCAAAGCAGAGGTGTACACACGAAAAATAAAACAGGGTGATTAGTTTGGTTTTTAAATGCCCACGGAACCACTTTCTTTGTACAAAGATAGAGAAATCAGAAGATTGCAAATAAAAGAGAAGAAATACAAAGCTAGATAATCAGTTCTGTGGTGTGGTTTTTCGCGCGGGCCCGTATGACACAAACAAAAGAAATGAACAAGACTCAGAATGGCAGGCTTTCCTTCGAATTGATTTTCCAGCGCGTGAGGACAATCTCCTGTACTTCTTGTTTAAAATCAAAGCTGGCAGCCTTGTACTTCTTGTTCAAATATTAAACAAATCTCCTGTACAACATAAACTTCAAGCAAATGAACATTCATATGTCGCAGGTCGACAAAATCAATGGCAAAAATTTGTTCAGCGCAGGTTATTTGAAAAACAAAAAAGGGAGAATGAAGCGCGGATTAAAAAATGAAATAGTGAGTGGCAGGTTGGTGGATTAATATTGGGTCGCCAGTTGCACTATATTTCTTACTATATTTCTTATGCATCGCAGGTTGGAAGGCTGGTCCACATCGCAGTTTATTAATCAAATGCAAAGAAAATTCTAATCGCGGGTTAGAATTATTCTGGTCGCAAGTTACAATTTGTAAGTTGTCAATTCAAATTGCTTGGACACAAATCAGCCACGTAATCTCGTTCTCTCTCCATCCTGCCAATCTATATAATCAAATCAACAGTAATTGGATCAATATCTCCTCCATTTTTACAAAGTGTGAATCTCTTGCAAATTTATCTCAGCTCACTTTGAAAGCTTCATTTTACAAGGAGAGGTCATGTCCAATTTGTTCCACGTCATTTAAAGCCTTACAAACCTGTAACACTCATTATTTAAAGCTCTCTTAATTGTATTTGATACATTTTGATAGGAGCTTTTAATTTTTAGAGTGATAAGAAGAACCCTAGATTTATAGCTTATTGCTTTGGTTCTTTTTATATTTGTTGCTACAGATCTTTGTATTTGGAGTTGTAAGTAAACCTCTGGATATATATATATATATATATATATATATATATATATATATATTTGAATAAAAAGAATATTTACCCAGAACCTCGTTGTGTGTTTGATTCATTTTAATTTTGATATTCCGCTGTAATTAATTTTAGAAAACGAAGAACATACATTCACCCCTCCCCTATATGTACCTTTTGGATCTAACAATTGGTATCAGAGCCTATTAATCGATATACAAATCAGATCCGTAAGATTAGTAAGTTTTGTGTTGGTTTTGGTTATTACGGAGTCTGGGAGTGCTTCTGGTGTGTAGATCAGATTTGGATTAATTTGTGGTCGTAGTGTTCTTGATTTTTGTGGATTGGTTGATTGATTGGTATTAGTGGATTTTGACTGTTTGGGTTATCGTATTTTGAGACCTTATATTACAGAATTTTTGTAGATCTGAAAGTATGAGCACTCAGATAGTTAATGGCATTAAGGTTCATTCATTTAGCAATGTTAGTGAAAACACCTATAAATTGTGGAAGAAAAAGATCACTATGTTTATTTCAGTAGTTAACCGTGATTACAAGGGAATTTTAGAGAGTGGTCTGTTGGTACCAAGAAAGGACATTTATGTACCTACAAATTTAGGCATTAGAGTTCCTCAAGAGTTTATCCCAAAGGATCCGTCTGAATACACTAATAGGGATAAAGAATTAATTTCTTTGGATGCAAGTCTTCGATCAATTTTAGTTGAGTCAATGGATTCCAACATGCGTCATCGGATTAAGGATTGTTGTGGCGCCCTCCAAACCCGGGTCAGAAGTTTGGGGTCCACAACACAACCACAATATATCAACATGTACAAGAAATATTATTTATAATGACCCTGCTTCACAAAACCACGGATCGCAACAGGTTAAAGTATGAAAACAAGCCACAACCTTAATTATTACATCGTACCAAATCCCAACTAATTTAAATTACAATTGATAATAAAATCGTTCTTACAATTTGACTATCTCTATACCACATGAAGCTTCTGCTAGCTCGATTCCACTCAACTAGAACCTTAGCCCGCACTTTGGACTGAGGAACTTCACTATCATCCATATTCTTTTCAACTGAAAAAAATATATAAAAGAATCGCAAGGGTGAGCTAACTAGCTCAACAAGTCATAATGGTGATAATTAAGGTTAAACAATGATCAAATGAGATGATTCAAAGGAATCAAGTTTCTTTTTAACTAATCATTAGAATTGGATATTCATTTTAAGTTTTAAAACCAAGGTTAGGCTGCTGATCAGTCACGCACTAACCCCGAGCAAAGCACACAGCACTGCTCTAATTACTGGATCCAAGGCACACATTGGCCTAACTTGACCATTGGTATGGTCTGACCACGAATCTGGTCCTCATATATAAAAACTATCCAATCCTAAAGCAGTTCAATATGATAAACGATATAATTCAATAAAACAAGATCATAATCAATAATGATTAAACATTTGAATAAAACGTAAGGGAACTCATGGATATCATAAGGGTATATTAGGGTATGTAAAAGAAACAGTTTTCAATCTGTAAAAGAATCAGGTATTGAACAAATAGTGATTTTTCGAGGTATAGTTCTTTGATGTTATAAAGAATGGTTGGAGTATAAAAGTTTCTGTGTTTTCCAACCATTTTCTTCTGGTATTTGGTAGTTAAACATTTGGGAAATAGTATCATATTTGTGTGGTTTGGTGTCTGAGGATCAACAAAGGATGGTTTACAAAGAACAAGGCTTACGGCTCAAGATCAAGAAAATTAGGGATTCAAGGGTAAATAGTTTAATGCACTTACAATGTAAACAAGAGTTATTTTGAATAATAGCGACATGTTATGAAACAATTCGAAAATATTGGTAATATATCTTGAAGAAAAGTTCAAAAATACTTGCCTTACAAGGCTTTACAACTATTACTGATCAACTCTGAGCCGACTCTGCTGCTCAGGTTCTAACGTCCAACCACTAGCTTCCATTGGATTCGACTCCGACACTCATGTCTTTCTGTTGAAACTCTATTGAGCTTGTTAACTGACCACTATGTTATCTTTAGTCCATCGTCCACTTTCAGGTTCCCGACTATAACCTACAGGGTCGAAATACCTTATATTAGACGTCTAGGTATGCTTGACATATCCTCGATACTCATTCTTACCCAACGATATTTAAATCCGACTCGTAACACATATAGTATTGCAATACTGGCATCAGTTAGGGTTCACGTTCTCGAAAATCGATTCAGTGTTTATTTTCAGAAAGTACGTATACTTAATATCGTATGAAATTAGGGTTATTGGTTTTGACAAAACGTTCTACTACAATGTACAATTCAGGTTTTGTATAAAATTTACGTTTATGTACATACTTATACTCACTCGACGTCCCGATAATCCCCGGGTACGTTCCGGTATTTTCGTAGTTCGATTTCCCGAAAATCGGGCAGCGTCTCCTTTGTTTATCGGACTACCCATCGAATACAATTGACGTCAAACCAACTACAATCAAGTTCACAACAACCATAACCCAAAATCCAACCACCAATTCAAGCCAACAATCAATCCAATCACAATTTATTCACTAACTTACGTACTTGACTTTAATATAAAAAATCAAATTCTCGTTTCAAAGATAATTTCATGAACTAATTTATTTATTTTAAAATATTAGGACTCAGATAACGATCATCACAGTCCACCGTCGGCTCACCGAGGCTCATCGCCGGCGGTGGTAAAATTTACGGGTACCCGATTAAATTCGGGCTTCCAACGCAAATTTCACCGATTAGGTTTTATAATATACCACACGAAAGCAACTTTATTTCACGAACTCCAATCAAGTAATTTCTGCAGGAAAGGGATTAAGATTAAAATTAATAAAAATCACAACCCAGCTAGAAGCACGCGCAAACACGCGGCCCCAACCGGAAAATAACCGGAATTTGTGCGACTCAGGCGGCCAAAGAACAGAGCAACTATAGTAACATGGCAGGACTAAAACAGAGACACACACATAGCAGCTATACACGCACATACCCACATATACATACAAGCAGAAACACCACTGGAAAAGCCTTAGCCGGCCGGAACTCCGGAGGCGGCTTACCGGAGAAAACGAAGGTGACAGCCCGAGAAGAGAAGTCGGGAAAAGTAGAATCACAGGGGAAAACAAGATGTTCACGGGGAGGGAAACACCCGGAGAAGAAAAAGAAAAGAGATTGAGTGAGATTAACTGGAAGAGAGAGGTGGGTCTGCGTGTGCGTGTCTGTGTTTTTATCCTTTTATTTCATTCTCTTACTGGTTTATAAGGTAACACGTGTCCAAAAAATTTCTGAAAATATGACACGTGTATTCGAGATAATCACGAAAGCCCTGAGACTCAGTTTGTCCCGATATGACGCCGTAAATAAGCTATTAACGATACATATCGCGCATTAAAATTTAATCTAAATAATTTCAAAATAATCTTAAAATTTCCGGAATATTAAAAAGTTAATAAAATAAAAATTTTATAATTTTTTATGTATTTCTTAAACGCACTCCATACCCGCAATTCCTAACTAACGAACCGAGCTGTATTTAAAACAGATTCAGAAAATCATGAAAATTGTCTTAAAATGTTATAAATATCCCGAAGTAATTAAAAACATAATTTTCATACTTTTAAAATAATTTCTGAAACGCAATTTATACCCGCTTTTAACAAATAACCGAAACAACGTGCGGGTGAAATTAATCCCGAAAATTTCCAAAATAATTTTAAAATTCTCAGAATATTCCAAACTTAAATAAATATGAGTTTCATAATTTTTGAAGAATTTTAGAATTAAATATGGATTTTACCATTAAACATACTCAGAAAATCATTTAAAGATAAATAATCAATGAAATATTGATTTCTCAATTTTATAAATTCCTAAAAATAATTATTGTAATTATAAAATCATAAAAATAATTTTTAGAAATATTCCCAATATTTATGCAAATAAATTTGCGCTAAATCCACTTTTAAAAGTGAAAACAATTCAATACGATCCCATAATTAATCGCGCGGACAACCCGATACACTATAAATCACATATGGATAATAATAAAATAACACATAGCGGTTAAAACCAACATGCATATTTTATTTATTTACTAATTTCCATAATTGTACAATTAATAATTCAAAAAGATTACACGAGTCGTTATATCCTTCCCCCCTTAAAAAGATTCTGTCCTCAGAATCTGGTATAGTTACATAAGTGAGGATAATTGTCAAGCATATCTGACTCTAATTTCTAAGTAGACCCTTCTACTCGAGGGTTCAAACGTACTTACTATAGATATACACTCATTTTCAATGATTTGCCTTTAACGATCTAGAATTTGGATTGATCACTATATGGAGAACAACTTGGACAAGAGCCCCATTGGCTCCTGATCAATTACTTAATTCAAACCCCAATACTTATCACTTTAACATTGACAAGTAAAATATATTAGGTGTACACACGGGTGTGACGGTCATATCATTTATGAACAACTTTATCTATATTTATCAATACCTCGAATGGTTCATTAATTTTAGGACTTAGCTTGTCCCTTCTACTCAAACTTATCCAATCTCTTTCAAAACGACACTTTTACTAACACTATTGGTCCTATTTCTATACTCATACTTTCTTTCAATACAATTTCGTCTTCTTTCTTTGTCTACTCCGAGCTGTTTTAACCAATAGCACTACGCTCTTGGTGTGTAGAATTAACTTAGAATTTAACAACTTCCTTTCTCTCACTTTATCTAAATAAAAAAAATGGGAACTGAAAGGCATATGTCATAGCCTACTCGTTTATTCGAGTATTTAACTCAACTCAAATAAGAATGTAATAAGTAAATAGTGGATCAAGCATCAGAGAGATCTCACAAAGTAACATCTGTCAAAGAATAAAGAAACATTGTTCATCTGCAGACTTGAAGATTCACTGGAAGAAGTTCAAGAATTTGATCATGCCTCAGTGATATAAATCAAAATCGTGGATGTAATCAAGTGACAGAGATCTCGTCAAGGTATCATTTATTACAAGGATTCAATCAGAACAACAAAGTCAAGACATGAAGAAACGTCACGAAAGTTAGTCACTCATGAACCAGACAGTACATCGAGTGTCAGCATTGAAGTGACGGAATTGATTCATAAGTCTCAGAGACTTTCAGAAGATTGTCAGAAGAAGGGATGCTGCTCAGGGATAGTATTAATTCTCTATTAATTAATTAAGTCATATAATCTAATTAAGAGAATAAATTATATCTGCAAGGATTAATTTATTGATTAATTGAATTAAATTGATTAATTAATTTAGAATTAATATTAAGGATTTTCAGAATGTTAATTGATTAAAATCTGTGATAATTCTAAAAAAGATAACTGATTGTACTAGTATGACAATCGGTATGACAATTGATAGTCATACCGAATGTCTTGCTAATTCAGTTGATTGTATTGATAGAATTTTCAATTAGATTAAAATCAATTATGTATTCAGAAAAACAATTTCAATTGTACTACTATGACAATCGGTATGACAATCAATAGTCATACCGAAAGTCTTGCTAGTTCATTTTAATTGTCTTCCTAGCTCTAATAGATTGTCTCACCGAAAGTCCTTCAAGCTCAAATAGATTGTCACACCAGTTCAACAACTTCGGCTGTGATTGTTTAAAAGAAAGCAGAAGACAATATCAACAAATAACTCAGCAAAAACAGAGCAGCACATACAGAACAAGAAAACACAGCAGAAAACAAAAGAAAATATTTCATCATTCATCTGCTTATTCAAGATCAAATATTCTAGTTTGTTCATGTTAAATCCAAACCACTAGAATTACTTATCTTGTTCTTGTATATCAATCTAGCGGATTAAAATCCCTAGAACTTAATCTCAAATCGCTTTTAGCATTTGATCTTTTAATTACAAAAATAGAAAAAGTTCATGTCGAATTTATTCTAAATTTGTAATAATTGATTTGAGATTAATCCCTTGTAATCGATACCGTAGTTGTAACACCTTTCAAGTTTAATAAAAGTTTTATTTAACTTGAATTTTGTTTCACAATTTTATTCCGCATTTTATTCGACGAAACGGTATTGTTTGCATTCAACCCTCCCCTTCTACAAACAAATTGGGACCTAACAATTGGTATCAGAGCCTTCTGATTAACGTACAAATCAAGATCCTAGACTTTTGTGTTTCTTTCACTTCTTGAATTTTTATTCACTCAAAAATTCATAATGACTACACAAAAAGTTGGAACCGTTAAAATTCCACTTTTCGATAAAGAAAATTATGTGATGTGGAAGAAGAAGATGCTACTGTTTTTACAGGTTGCTAATCCCAAATATTTGCAAGTGTTGAAGAAGGGTCCAAAAATTCCTATGGTTATTGAAC